>NC_069001.1:14672320-14679820 GCF_001194135.2 Octopus bimaculoides | reverse complement strand
TCATCATCATCATCATCATCATCATCATCATCATCGTCGTCGTCGTCGTCGTCACCATCCTGTTTCCTTCATCTTTGCTTAATGCATTCAATTTGTCCTTCGTTTTTTTTAAGGCATTGATTGTAATTTGAATGTAGTATTGGTTTCTATTTCCGGCAGCTTAATAGACCTCATGGTATCTGATTCATTCAATTGCAATTTCTTAGTAGTTCTGATGCTATTGTTGTCGCTAGTTTGGTGTTCGTCCTCAGTTTTGATCAACATTTAGGTTCCACGATAATCTCTAGGGTAACAAATGATTCGGTGCCTTATAATTGTTGTTGTCGTTACTGTTGTTGTTGTTGTTATTATTATTGAGTGAGAGACCAGGGCATGCCATCAAAGTGACATTGGGGTAAAATATACGAAGCCCATTATACCCATCATGACTACCCGTCTGATAAGGGTACACCAGGCACATGCATCACAACCACATGTGCGCGACATGGTGATCTCATATCTAGATAAACACTGCATGACCTCGCAGGTGGGGCCCAGTTAGAATTTTCTTCAGGTCGAGTAGCCCATCCCGCTCATATTGTTAATTTTATTATTATTATTATTATTCAGTAGTTTTATTTTTATAACGTGCTTTCACTTCACTACCGAGCGCAGCTCTGTGCGCCTTGGGTATGTGCTGTGGTTTGCTGTGGTGCTCTTATGTTTACTGTATTGAAAGTGTTTTGCGTAGAATGTGTGCAGTACCCAGTAGTGCAATTTTCTGTATGTTATATATATTTGTAAGTCCTGCTATTTTTGTTATGTATTTGTCTGAATATTTTTTTATTATACCTAAGGCACCTACTATGATAGGAATTGTTTCTGTTTTTAGATTCCACATTCGAGTTATCTCTATTTCCAGGTCTTTGTATTTTGAAAGTTTTTCCATTTCTTTTAGAGAAACGTTGTCATCTGCTGGTATTGATACATCAATTAGAAAGCATTTTTTTTCTTCATGATCTTTGACAACTATATCTGGTCTATTTGCCTTAATTTCTCTATCTGTGTGTATTGGCATATCCCAGAGTATGGTTGCTTTCTCGTTTTCTGTGACCTTTTCTGGCGTGTGTTTATACCATCTTTTATTATTATTATTATTATTATTATTATTATTATTATTATTATTATTATCATTATTATTATTATCATTATTATTATTATTATTATTATTATTGCTGTTGTTATTGTAGTTGTTATTTAAAACAGATCACAGTGTGAAATTTGCTACTCCAAGTCTCCCCCAATGATAATGCCGGTAAATAAAATACATCTGTGTGAACAACCATTCGATTTTTCTCATGTAGTGAATTGTACTGTCGTGTAGTAGTAATATTATATCTTGTAGACGATATTAAAGATATAATTATGGCGGCGAGTTGGCAGCATTGCTAACACGTCGGACGAAATGCTTAGTCTCATTCTGCTCATCTTTACGTTCTGATTTCAAATTCCACCAAAGTTAACTTTATGTTTATATTTCTCGGGGTCTAAATTTAGGCTTTTTGCATATAAAAGAAAGGATATTAATGAATTTCTCTCTCTTGATTGAGTTGTCTGTACGCATTGTATGCTGATTTGCATAATAATATATGTATGTATGTATGTCACTATTCAATTTTATTTCAAGATTTCTTATCAATAGAGAAAGTGTCGGGTTCTAACCTAAATCCAAGGCTTCTTCATTGGAATTTCAACAACACTAACAGGGCATTTTTGTATGTATTTATGTATGTATTTATGTATGTATGTATGTATGTATTATGTATCTATGTCATTATTCAGTTTTACTCTTTTACTTGTTTCAGTCCTTTGACTGCGGCCATACTTGAGCACCGCCTTTAGTCGAGCAAATCGACCCCAGGACTTATAATATTCTTAAGGTAGCAATTTGATTCACGCAGCACCTTTCAGAGCTTGTTGCTAATTCAGTTCTTAACTAAACTGAAAACTGTTAACATTTTTGAAAAGGACTGGTCCCTAGCTACATTTTGGCATAAAAATTTGAGATTTGGTCCCGTAGAAAAAAGTTTACATCAAAATTTGCAGCAACGTTATAGGAGAGTAAGTAACGCCACCAATCAAGTTTAGATCTAAATAACTTTTGATTTTAAAAGCAAAATATATTTATCTTAGCCTCAATGATAGAAGAAAGCATGAGGAATTTCATAGTTTCGGTTCATTGAACAAAAGTTTGCATGAAAAACGTTGTGAGGTAAAAAATTGGATTTATTTTAAAAACAAACTATATTTTAATTAAGCTTAAATGATAGAGCCCTATTCAAGGAATTTTATGGCATCAATCTCATGCAATGAAGGTTTAAAAGAAAATAGTTATGAGCGTTTGTTTCTCAAATTTCAGGGTTATAATAAAGTTCTATACTTTGTTATGAATTTAGTTCTGTAAGGGCACTTTTAATATATGTCACCGGCGTCATTGAGGTAAAGAAAAAAGTTATCAACGACACCGCTAATTGACACATTTGATACATTATTAATTAGCATAAAAGCATAGCCTGGATAAAACATGGAATACATGGGAAAATGCGAGCAAGCGAAATAATATTATTAAGATTAAAAACCTGGAAAATGACAGGACAAGTTATTACACTTGGAAAAGTTCAGGACAACTTATTACATCTTGTGAACAAGAAACTTTTCACTTAAAATATTGCAGCTAAGGGTGAAATTTGAATATTAAATAGTAATTTATTTAAATTTACAAAGTAACCTTATGATTAAAAAAGGTACTATCATTTTGTTAAAATATTGACACACTAGAATACTTAAAGAATGAGAGCCAGAAGTACTAATATAGCTTAAGTTTTATGCAAAGTAGAATAGTATATATGATAGGCAAAGTCATAATGTAAAAAAATAGGCATTGGGTCAAGACTAAAAATGTGAAGACTTGGCAATAACTTAGGCAATAACTCAGGCAAATTTTACTGTGAATTTGTTGTTATACGTAGATTTTACTGTAATATATAACTAATTTGTGCATTATTCTATTTATTGTACTAATTAATTATAGTACTATTATTTTTTATAACCTATTTTCAAATTTCTACTTATTGATTAGTAATTAAAAAATGAATTTTTCAAAGTGCAAAAAATATTTTAATTGAGTTATTTTTTTATTTTTAATAGAAGTAACAAGTAATAACAAATTGAAGTAATAACTTGTAATAACATTTTTAGTTTTAATAAAAGCTAATATTTTCTAAATCTAAATATTTTATTTGAAATTTTATCATTAGCTGCATATTTTAAGTGGAAATTTTCTTGTTCTGTACTTTACCAGATGTAATAACTTGTCCTGAACTTTTTCAACCGTAATAATTGTCCTGTACTTTTACAAGTATATTATCTTAAGAATATTATTTCTCTTGCTCGCATTTTTCCATGTAATTTACTCTTCGCCAAACCATATGACGGTATAATGATCGGGAAACTTGGATCTTCTCCACCAGAAGTATTCGGGTTTTGGCTTGGACCCGAATAGTGCTGACAGCCCCAGTATTCGGGTTGAATACTTCTCTAGAATTACCCCAACTTGACACCCAACTGACCTTTATACACACACACACACACACACACACACATATTTATTTAAATATATATGTATATATATACAGACATTATTCCTTAAAACAATTTGATTCGGCCCTATGCATGAAATTTCGATATATAAATCATGTATATATAAATATATATATATATATATATATATATATATATATATATATATGCATACATGAATACATACGTTGAGAGAAAGAGAAAGAGAGTGAGTGAGTGAGTGAGTGAGAGAGAGAGAGAGAGATGCATATGCATGTATATGTATGCATACGTACGTACGTACGTACGTATGTGTAGTTGTGCTTACCAACCACATGGTTCCAGTGGCACCTTGGTCATGTATCTACTGCTATAGCCTCAGGCCGACCAAAGCCTTGTATGTGGAGTTAGTAGGCGGAAACTGAAAGAAGCCCGTCATTTAGGCGGAAAATGAAAGAAGCCCCTTTGTCCTTCACCATCGCCTGACAACCGGCACTAGAGTGTTTACGTACCTTTAACTTAGTGTTCGACAATATGAACCGATATATTAAGAAACAGTCTTATAAGAAAATTCAGCACTGGGATCGGTTCATTCAACTAGAGATCCTTTTAGCTGAAGCTCCAGCATGGTCATATTCTGAAACATTAAGATAGAAGTTAAAAGAATATATGTATTTATGTGTGTATGTGTATATATGCGTGTGTATGTGTGTGTGTTCGTGTGTGTGTGTGTGTATCTGTGTATGTGTGTGTATGTGTGTGTATGTGCGTATGTGTGTGTATGTGTGTTTGTGTGTGTATGTGTGTATGTATGTGTGTTCGTGTGTGTGTATGTGTGTGTTCATGTGTATGTGTGTGTGTATATATGTGTGCGCGCGTGCGTGCGTGCGTCTGTGTCTGTGTATCCACATGAAATTGATGTCTTTCATCCATGTAAAGGCAGCCACTGAAATAGATAACTCTTAACTCATTAGCTGACGTCACTTATTAATTAATGTACTTATTTATTAATTGAACGGGGTTTTTTTCATGTCGGTCACGTGTTGTGGGAGTGTCTGCGTTGAAGATAGAAAGATGCTTATTGATAGGGATAATAGTGTGGGAGGGAGGGTGGAAGCAGGTTGATTGATGAAAGGAATAAAGAGCGACGGACCCTTTTGACAGAGAGTATATTACGAGAGAAAACGGGTGATAGAAAGTGTGTGTGTGTGTGTGTGCATGCGTGTGTGCGTGTGTGTGTGTGAGTGTATTAGTGTGCGTTTGTTTGTATATGTGCGTGTGTATGTATGTGCGTTGTGTATCTTCGTGTATGCTTGTCTGTGTGTATGTGTGTGTGAGTGTGTTCGTGTGCTTTTGGATATATGCGTGTGTATGTATGTCTGTTGTGTATGTGTATGTAGGCTTGTGTGTGTATGCTTGTGTGTGTATGCTTGTGTGTGTATGCTTGTGTGTGTATGCTTGTGTGTGTATGCTTGTGTGTGTATGCTTGTGTGTGTATGCTTGTGTGTTTATGTGTTTATGTGTATGTGAGTGTATTCGTGTGCGTTTGTGTTTGTATATGTGCGTGTGTATGCATGTGTTGTATATGTGTGTGTATGCTGGTGTGTGTATGTGTGTGTGCGCGCGCGGTTTTATTGATAGTAAAAGAAAAAGCTAGTAAGAGTTAGAGGGAGTCGAAAGCGTATGTATGTACATGTGTGTGTGTGTGTATATTTATAGTTTTGTATGTGTATGCGTTTTGTCTGTGCAGTTCTTGTTTGTGTTAGTGAATGTATATATGCGTGTATATGTGTGTGTGTGTGTGTGTTTATGCTTATGCGTTTGCATGCGTTTGTGTGAGTGCATGTGTGTATGTATGTATGTATGTAGGTATGTATGTATGTATATATATATATGTATGTATGTATGCATGTATGTGTATATGTATGTATGTGTGTATGTATGTATGTATGTATGTATGCATGTATGTATGTATGTATGCGTGTGTGTTCGTGTATTCATGCTGTTCGTGTGTGTATGTGTTTGGGTATATGTATATATTCATTTGAATAAATATGTATATATGTGTGTATGTGCGTGAGTTATTGGAAGAGAAATAGTTAGAAAGAGACAAGAGGTGGGGCAGAGAGAAAGAGAGAAAGAAACGAACAGACAGACAGAGAAAGTGACGGACAGAGAGAGAGGGAGAACGATAGATAGACAGATAGACTGACAGACAAAGAGTGGGGGTGTAGGGAAGAATGTGAAGGTAATCCTTAATGAAAGCAAAGGGAGAGGGTGATGGAACGAAGCGTGAGAGTTAAGGAGAGAGAGAGAGAGAGGGAGAGAGAGGGGGAGGAGAGAGAGGGAGAGAGAGGGGGGAGCAGAGAGAGGGAGAGAGAGGGGGAGGAGAGAGAGACAGAGACAGAGAGAGACAAAGAGGGGGAGAGGAGAGAGAGGGGAGAGCAGGAGAGAGAAAGAGAGAGCGGAGAGAGAGAGAGAGAGAGATAGGGGAGAACAGGAGAGAGAAAAAGAGAGAGAGCGGGGAGAGAGAGAGGAAGAGAGAGAACGGGGAGAGAGAGACAGTAGGGAGGGAGAGAAAGAAAGTGAGCGGGAACAGAGAGCAGTGGAGATAGAGAGTGGAGAGCAAGAGAGGGAGAGCGGGGTGAGAGAGGAAGTGGGAACAAAGAAGGAGAGTGGGGAGAGGGAGAGAATGGGGAGAAAGAAAACAAGGAGAGAGAGAGAGTGGGGAGAGACAGAGGAGAAGAGAGAAAGAAGTCAGAGACGGGTTAGTGTGAGAGAATGGAATATGAACGAGGTTAAAAGGTAAGAGAGTGAGTGAAACTAAGAGAAAAAGAGATGAAAGACAGAGAGACAGATAAAGAGAGTGGGAGAGAAAGAGACTGGCAGTGAGAGAGAGAGAGTAATATAAAGATATAGAGGAAGGAAATAGTGACAAACCAAGATGAGAGGTGAAGTGGACATATTGATGGATGGAGAGAAGTAAGAGGAAGGTAGAGAGAGAGAGTTATTGTTGAGATATTTGAAATACCCGGGAATAGAGATTGAACCAGCAACCTTTTTTGTAAACATAAATAACTACAGATTTATAACAAATTTCAGCCAAAACGTTCAGATAGTTAATATTAACAGGAATTACATTCCCGAATCGTTTGACGTACGATAATCTGAAGGGTTGAAATTAATCAGAAGACAGTGCGATATAAGACCTATACAACGTGATCTTTGTTTTTGAAAAGTTTGTTTTAAGTAAAACTTCCTATAAAGTACAGTTGGTCTCATGTTTTGTCTCTTTATTCCCAAACATATTTTGAAAGTGCTGTAGCATTCCTCGCTGGCGGGGATTGAATGAATTGATGTGATGGTCCGAGTAACTTTGAAAGAGGGATGTGTAGATCCTGTGTGGCTTGTTGATGAGTAACTGAAGGAGAAATCAGCTCTGCATATGGTCATTTGTATCTAGGTTATAGATATTTTCTCTTCATACACATATGTAAATATTCAGACCTATATAGATACACGCATATACGCACAGAGGTATACATAGAGAGACAGACAAATAGAGAGGCACACAGTAGATAGATAGATAGATAGATAGATAGATAGATAGATAGATAGATAGATAGATAGATAGATAGATAGATAGACAGACAGACAGATAGGTAGATAGACACATATATATATATAAGCAATGTTAATTCTCTAAATGAAGTATTAACAGTAACTGCACGATAAAGTGTAGTATATTGCCACTTAAGTGTGGCTGACCCCTAGGGGTGGATGTTACTGTTGCTTTTAGCCCCAGGAGGACATCTCCTCCAGCTGGCTTATCGACACACGACTGTGTCCTGTTTGCCAAGGGAAGTTATCCCTCTCACCTTGATCAGCAGCACGAGGAGATGT
>NC_069001.1:14670743-14671715 GCF_001194135.2 Octopus bimaculoides | reverse complement strand
AGACAGAGAGAGAGAGAGAGGTAGATAGATAGATAGATAGATAGATAGATAGATAGATAGATAGATAGATAGATAGATATACTTATGGATAGTTTGATTGAAAGAGAAACAAATTGAATGTTGAATCGATAATAGAACACCAATAAAAGGAAACAACATCCATAACAACCGTCACAACATCAACCACCACAGCAACAACAATAACCACCACAATAACAACAACCACAACAAAAATAACCGCAATAATAAAAGAACATATTGTTATGTTTAACTTTGCATACGTCTTTGTTGTAGCTATTACAAATGTTATTTTCGTTGTTGTTTAGTTCTGTTACTTTTGTTTTTTCTTTATTTCTACACGATAAAGAACTAAAACAACAAGGAAGTAACATCAAATAAAAATTGCCAACAAAAGTTTGAACATAGAAAGTGGAAGTGATATTAAGAAGCTAATGTAATTAGAGAAATAACAAGAAACAACGATAGAGAATTTGGTTTTCCATAGAACAAGAGAGAGAGAGAGAGAGAGAGAGAGAGAGAGAGAGAGAGAGATGGTTGCGTACACTTGGTCATAGATAGTTGTGTAACTGTGCCAGCGTGTGTGTGTGTGTGTGTGTGTAACTGCGCGCGTATGTGTGTGAAAGAGTGTGTGTGCGTGTGTCTGTTTATGGAAAGAAACGTAGCTGAGTGCACAGGGTTGTAGTTGATGCGTTTGATGTATAAGGATATATGTGTACATATGCCTTTCTTTCTGTGAGTACGTATATGTTTGTATGTATATACGTATATATGCGTATATCCCTTTGTGCATGTATGCATGTATGCATTTGTATGTATATGGGCAGAAGCAAATTTCGTAAACGCATATGTCCATATTTACATAAAAGGGTAATTGTATATACACTGGCTTAGGAATATGTGCAGGCATATGTGTGTGTGTGTGTGTGTGTGTGTGTATGTATGTATGTATAT
>NC_069001.1:14668299-14669420 GCF_001194135.2 Octopus bimaculoides | reverse complement strand
ATATATATAAGAAACTCTTAGTATAAATGCGGGTATATATTGTACATGTATCTAGACTATATACATACACACGTTTATACACGTACACTCACACGCACGCACACATTCATATACACTCGTGCGTGCGCCCACACGCACACATGCGCCTGTATGCATCAATACATGCAAGTAAATATATACAAATACGCGTGCAATCTTAATACATACCAAAACCACACCGTGTTCCTAGTCAATAAGATTTATTATTGCTCATAAGATACAGAGTTCAAATCCAGTTGCAGGCATTAACAAAATAATGATACCGCCATCCATTTTTACAATCTTCACTCAAATGATTATTAAAAAAACGCATAGGCACAAGTGTGGCTGTGTAGTAAGACGCTTGTTCTCCAACCACATGGTTCCGGGTTGATTCCCACAGCGTGGCACCTTGGGCTAGTGTTTTCTACTATAGCCTCCGGCCGAACAAAGCTTTTTGAATGGATTTGATAGTCGGAAACTGAAAGAAGCCCGTTGTATATATTCATGAATATATTTATATGTGTGTGTCTTTATGTGTTTATGCCCCACCGAAGCTTGAAGGGGACAACATAAAGACAGACAAAATGTGGGTGTTTTTATATGATGAAATGATAGGACAGAAAAACATTATAATAATAATAGCCCTCTACTTGAGGGCAGTGGGATCGCTGGATGTTCCGCTTTAGAAATGCATAGAAGATTAGTGGCGGGGAAGTGAGACTCTGGACTCTCGGTGCGACTCTGGACGCCGACGAAAACGAACCGGTTAGTCTGTTCAGTAGGACTTTCAGGTTGTGAACTATCATGGATAATTTCCAGATGTCCTTGGCCTGGTAGTGCTACCGATTCGAGATAAAATTTACAGGTATGTGTCTTTATATTGCCCCCCCCCTCATCCTTTGCCCAGGTGGAAAATAAATGAAATCATCATCATCATCACCATTATTATTATTATTATTATTATTATTATTATTATTATTATTATTATTATTATTGGGTAATTCCGTGCGAAATCTACGCAATTTTGAAAAGATTGAAGTTGACCGAGACCGATTTCTTTCAAACTTTGCATGCTAAATTACCCTTATATGAAACCCCTA
>NC_069001.1:14666779-14667574 GCF_001194135.2 Octopus bimaculoides | reverse complement strand
GTTCTCTAGAAAAAGTTCAGCAAACACCAAATCATAAGCGGGCAAGACAAATGAAAATATACAAAGTAAAGAATTAATCGTATACCGGGCTTCGCCATCAACTCTTTTACTTACGTAAAAACGTCCGTGGCTCCTCAGTACGACCGTTCAAAGAGAGAGAGAGAGAGAGCAATAAGAAAATGGAGGGGATTAATAGGTGGTATTCATCAACTTTTAGATATTATATTATGTCAATTTCTTTATTTACTAAAAGGACAATTATAACAATATACATACATGTATAACATAGTATGCTTTACGTATATAATATATAAAATATAAAATATCAGTAAATATTAAAATATACAACATATAGCAATATAGGTGTCTGTGTGCGGCGCTTTGACGTACCTGCCATTATATCCCCAAAACAACAACAACAACAACAACAACAACAAGTGTAATATTAAAGAGACAAAACCAACATCACAATGCAAGGCTATTAAAAAGAAAATGTTCGCCCTTTTCCCCACGGTACACCTATGTCTGCAACTCTGTCCCTCCCCCTGGACAAACTCCACCTTATCCACACACTCCAATATTGCAATCCCTCCCCCCTAACACCACCCCTATTGCACCACCACCAAACATCTTTCTCTCCTACCCACCGACTCTTCCAGTTGTTTATGCCTCGGAATCATTGAACCGTACTTTTTCGCAAAGATCACACTCAAAACGTCACCACCAATACGACTTCCGTCCCTACTTCCACCCTTCCGACCACAGCATACACACACACACACACACACACACACA
>NC_069001.1:14659181-14663678 GCF_001194135.2 Octopus bimaculoides | reverse complement strand
ATATATGCATATACATATGTATATATATGTATATATATATATACATATATATGTATATATATGTGTGTGTGTGTATATATGGATATATGTATATATATATATGTGTGTGTATATATCTTACTTCTGTA
The DNA here is from genome assembly GCF_001194135.2 of Octopus bimaculoides. Lineage (NCBI taxonomy): Eukaryota > Metazoa > Mollusca > Cephalopoda > Octopoda > Octopodidae > Octopus > Octopus bimaculoides. The sequence goes on along the minus strand of NC_069001.1, from coordinate 14,663,550 downwards.
TATAAACATAAGTATGTATGTACACGGGGTATGCGGATGTACTATATATATATATATATATATGCGTGTATATATACATATCATCGTTAATTTCCATTAGTTGTTAAGGAATCTTTAAAATAGTAGAGATTGATTGAGAGAGAGAGAGAGAGAAAGAGAGAGAGAGAGAAAGAGAGAGAGAGAGAGAGAAAGAGAGAGAGACACACACACACAGAGGAACAGAGAGAGGGAGAGACAGAGAGAGAGAGAGAGACAGAGGGAGAGAGAGAGAAAGGAAAGAGATAGAAAAGGGAGAAATGCAGAGAGCTAGAGAGAGAGAGAGAGAGAGAGAGAGAAAGAAAGAAAGAAAGAAAGAAAGAAAGAAAGAAAGAAAGAAAGAAAGAAAGAAAGAAAGAAAGAAAGAAAGAAAGAAAGAAATGAACAGAGAGAAAGACAGACAGACAAAGTCAGAAACAGTAAGGAAAACGAAAAGAGAGATGAGTGAGAGAGACGGAAGGAAAGAGAAGGTGAGAGAGGGAACGAGAGAAAGGAAGAGATATGGATTTGAGGGGGAGTGAGAAAGTATAAGAGAGGGGGAGAGAAAGCCGGGTAGAAGATTCCTTTTCAGTATTTTTTTCTTGGTAGCTATTATTGCCAATCTTTTAACAGGAAATTCAAATTTATTAAGCATTGATTCGGGTTTTGGCTGGGTGGATGTCGATGTGAGAATCCTGCACTTCTAGGTGGTTGAGTTATCAGTGCAGGATATGTTTAAACATCACATATAGATCGTTAATCATATATATATATATATATATATATATATATATATATATATATATATATGTATGTATGTATGTATGTATATGTATATATATACTTAGCGTCTCATAAAGCGAGATTTCTATATGTATATAATATATATATATATATGCATACATATACATACATATATATATACGTTAATTAATTATATATATACATATATACATATGTATATATATTAATATATATACATGTATATATGTATGTGTGTGTGCGAGCATGTGTGTGTGTGTGAGTATGTCTTTGTGTGTGTATATATATAAAATACATATATATGATGTACATGCTTATGTATGATATATATGTATATATATATATATATATATATATATATATATATATATATATATATATATATATATATATATATATATATATATAGATAAATAGATAGATAGATAGATAGATACATACATACATACATACATACATACATACATACATACATATATACATACATACATCGATAGATCATTTAATGTACACAGCATAAAGAAAGTATTACTAGCTCGTACTGTGTACATTAAATGATATTTATCTCTGGATAGAGTACATTTTCGTTGATCTTACCTTAAGGAACAGTAAACTACACACACAAATACACACAGACAAACATATATATATATATATATATATGCATATAAATAGACACCCACCCACCCATACACCCACACGCAGTATGATATGTCGTAACACATTAGCACTTACAATTATTTGAAAGCATTATACACATACTCACACACATATACATATAGTGATAATTTACAAAAAAAAAAGAACGAAATACGAAGATGAGTGTGTAAACAACAAACAGATATATTAGTATAACGCTCGGGAAGTGAGAAAATCTTTTACGTTTCGAGCCTACGCTCTTTGACAGAAAGGAACACAGAAATAAACAGGGAGAGAAAATAAGAAAGGTTTACAATAAGAAAAAAAGCAGAAAGTACAAAAAGGTTTAGAAAAGTTCAAAAGTTTTAAACGTCGTGGTGTATTGGAGCGATTTCTCATCAACGGAAGAGTCCGGCGTAATCTATGGGTAGGAGAATTGCAGCCGAAGTGTAGGAGTCCGAATGTAGGAGAATAGAAAGTCCAGGTAGAGAATCCAGGTAGAGAATCCAGGTAGAATAGTTCAAGAAAAGTTCGAAATGTTATGAGATGGAGGCAGGATGAAACTGGTGCGACCACGTGAGTGTGTAATATATAGTGAGAATTTACAAAAAAGACACAATATACGAAGACGAGTGTATGAGCAACAAACAGATGTATTTGTTTAACGCTCAGGAAGTGAGAAAGTCTTTTACGTTTCGAGTCTACGCTCTTCGACAGAAAAGAACACAGAAATAAACAGAGAGAGAAAATAGAAAAAAGTTTGCAATAGGAAAAAGCAGAAAGTACAAAAAAGTTTAGAAAAGGTAAAAAGGTTCAAACACGTCATGGTGTATTGGAGTGATAGCCAGGTAGGTAGATAACTGGACATATTTATATGTATATAAGGGTGAGTACCCAAGAGTAACCAGAAACGTTCTCTGTGGGACAAGCCCGTTGTAGTTCAGTATTACCCCACTAGAAGCCACTTGATGTGAACCTCAAGCATCTGCCCGCTTACTGGTATACTTACTGGTGTAAGGGCTCAATGTACACGTGTTTCATTATAAAGCGTTTGGTCAGTACAGAGTGTTACGCAATAAACTTCATTAGCATACAGCTGTTTCTGCTGTAAGAAGCAGTGCTCTCATAGATGGATGCTTGTGCGACAACATATACTTTTCCTTACACCCTCTCTCTTTCTCACTTTCCCTCTCTGTATGTATGTATATATGTATATATTTATATAAATGTGTGTGTGTGTGTGTGTGTGTGTGTGTGTGTGTGTGCAAGGGTAAGACCCAAGGATCAAGGTGTAGGAATTTAGTGAGCTTCAAGCAAACTGTAAAACAACTTTCAGGACCATTAGTGGTTTATTGGCGCAGAAGTTTGTGAATTTTTCCCGTGTCGAAGTACAAAAGTTTATTTTATAGTTTACAGCAAGCATCTGAGGTTGCTGTAGATGTAGAAAAGTATCCGAAAATTAGGAAATGTAGCAGATAAAAACCAGGCTACATATGTTTCATAGCTAGCGGAACCTTGGAAGTAGTAATTATCCAAACGAGAGGCAGATCGCAAATTACTCTTCTGGCCAAGGACAACTTGATTGCATGAAGTTTACATTGCCGTTAGGAGAATCCTTGTTAACTCGCAATATGTGTGTGTGTGTGTGTGTGTGTGTGTGTTTGTGTGTGTGTGTGTGTTGTGTGTGTGTGTGTGTGAATGTGTGCGTGTATATATTTGTGTATATGTATGTGTGTGTGTGTGTGTATGTGTGTGAGTGTGTGTGTGTCCGTGTGTCTGTGTGTCTGTCTGTATGTCAGTGTGTACACACAAGCATTCCTTGTAAGTAAGAGCTTTTTAGAGTGAGAACAGAGATAGCAATTGTCCAAATAAATGTGTGCAGTTCCTGAGAAGACCAATGATTGATAGAAAGCTTGCACTGTTTCAGCTACAAAACCTTTCAATATTGTTCATTTCAGTGGAACAATACGGAGGAACAAGTACTTTACATTCGTGAAAAAGTAAAAATCATTTCCGTTTGGCTCGGTATGTATAGAAAAAGTGAAAGGGAAATAGGTCACATCTCTTAGTATATGAAATCAAACATTCGCACATTAATATATACATATATACATATATGTACACACACACACACACACACACACATACACACATGTATGTATGTGTGTAAGCATGTGTGTATATATACATGCACGTATACATTCATACATACAGACATATTAAGCAAAATAAATTTTTCCAAAATCAGCGCGATGATTATTTCCGTTTGAGAACGTCTGAATGAATCCAGCAGAGCAGGCGCGAGTTTGCAATTTGAAGTCAAAACTTTCGTTGGTATAACCATCATCACCAAAGGCACCACCACCACCACCATCACTATCATTATCAGCACCACTAGTAACACCATCATCATCATCATCATCAACATCATCGTCACCGTCTTTATCATGGCTACCCATTGTATGACCTTTAGCATTTAAAGATATGAAACAGCGCTTGACTTTCCTGCAGTAAAAATGTTCTCATTGTACCACTCTGGAGACGAAACAATTTTCTCCACTTATTGCCGGATTAAAATTCATCGATTTCAAAATACGTTTAAGATAGGATCATTGTTGGGGCGTGCAATGTTGTAATGTATATATAAATCCATGCATAAATCCATTATTACATACATAGATAAATACACTGAAAACACGTAGTACTCACACTTACATATACATACAAACGCACACACACACACACACACACACACACACACATTATTTATTTATACATACACACGCATATATAATGCCAGCATGGAAAACGGACGTTAAATGATGATTATAATGATGATGATGATGATGATGATGATATAGGCATTTACTCATATATAAATATATATGTATATATATTTGCATATATATATATGCAAATATATATATATATGTATATATATATATATATATAT
>NC_069001.1:14657899-14658757 GCF_001194135.2 Octopus bimaculoides | reverse complement strand
ATATATATATATATATATATATATATATATATATATATACTAATATACATACTCAACACACACGTTCACTCTGACACATACACACACATTCAAACACGCATACATATACATAGATACATATACTATTTATAAACTTACGCATTCACATTAAATCGTACACGCGTCCATCCCCCCACACACACACACACTCACGCTCATACACACACATATATATCTCCTAATATACAAACACAACACACGCACACACACACATATACACACATATACACCACATACATTGTGCTTAATACTGAAGACATTGATAAAACCTCTACCTCGTATTCGGAAAATGGTGAAGTTTCCACCGCTACTTCCTTGCCCTCATCTGGCTACTCTCAGCACCACTTGAACTGCCATGATGTCATCAGCAAACAGAGAGAAGTAAAGACTCCAAAAAATAAATATATTTAAATTGAGCAAATGTCAAATCCAAAATAAAATAGGTTATATTCATTCAATAAGTGTTCAATACATATTTTATTTGATTTTTGAGAAGACAAAATATTGTTTATGAAAATTTCATGTTTTATTTATTTCGGCAAATTTTGCTTCGTTGTTTTTGTTTTGTTCTGTCTTTGGTTTGTTTGTGTTGCTTATTTATTTAATAAATTTGCATAACATAAGCATGTATAAGCACATTATAGATGGAATTGTTGAATCTAATGTTCTGTTAACGTTGACAATGGAGTCTTGAGTTCCTGCCGGAAAACTAGCGAAACACTACGGGTGGTATATATGTAAGTCTATGTAGGTATGTACATATAAATAAATAAATAAATACGTATATGTATGTATGTATGTATATATATATATATATAT
>NC_069001.1:14653885-14657280 GCF_001194135.2 Octopus bimaculoides | reverse complement strand
ATATATATATATATATATATATATATATATATATATATATATATATACATATATGCATGTTATGTTCATATTTGTTTTGTATAAATGTAGGGACGTAATAAGATTTAAACGAAACTCAGCAGAGTTCTTAAAACATCTTAGTCGAATAATTACTCCAATAAAAGGTCCAGCTATTAGTTAAAGGTATTTATAATAATTCAGTCTAGGGTACATGTTTCTAGTAAAGAACTAAACCGTAAAATATTGGCTTCAAATTTTGACACAAAGCCAGCCCTTTCGGTGGATGGATAACTCGATTAGATTGACTCCAATACTTAACTGCCACTGATTATTTTATCGTCCCCTAGATGATGAAAGATAAAGTACGACCTCGGTGGAATTTGAACTCAGAATATAAATACAGTCGAAACGCCGCTAAGCATTTTGCCCGGCGTGCTAACGATTCTGCCAACACACCGACTGATAAACCGTAAAATATAAATATTCAGTATAACATAAACAAAATATGCTTTGTGCTACTTAATACTTGAATGGTTTTCACCCACAACAAATATTATATATGCAGGGACATAACATGCGTTTTGTATATATGCAGGGACATAATAAGATTTAAACGAAACTCAGCATCGTACTTCATCAGGCAGGTCGAAAGATAAAATTCCTTGCGTCTGCTAAGTCTTTTGAAGAGAATGCTGTAGATTTGCCCCATGAAGATACTCCGGGAATAATACTCCTGCCAGTTTATGCTGTCTTTGCCTCAATGATTACTAGATATATTGCCTCAGTATTACACCTGGTCACATAATATACATAATTATATCAACTCACCGATAATTTGAAACAGCTGTCAAGACAAGATATGCTTACGTTATATAATACCTCCTTTACACTTATGCTTGTTTGTCGGTGATTATAAAGCTTGCTTTATAACCGCATGGTTTCGGGTTCAGCCACACTGCATGACATCTTGGGCAAGAGTCCTGTTCTATAGACCCTAGCCGACCAATGTCTTTCAAGGAAATTTGGTAGCCAGAATGTGTGGGTGTGTGGGTGTGTGGGTGTGAGCGAGCATATACTATTATGTAGATATAAATGACAAATATATATATATGCATATGTAATCCCGACACATTTTTTTTCTCTCCTCATTGTTTTCATCTCATCTCTCTCAGTCGAAAAGCATAGGCTCGAAATGCTAAAGACTTTTCCATTTTTCCCGAATGCAACGCTAACCTAATGCACTTGCTTGTGGTTCCCTCACCTGTATTTGTCTTTTGTTGTTTTTTGTACAGTTTTACATGTGAACTATATATACGCGTGTGTGTAGATAGTGTGTGTGTACGTGAGTGTATGTGAGTGTGTGTGTGTATGAATATGTGCATAGTCAGGTAAGTCTATCTATCTATCTATCTATCTATTTATCTATCTATCTATCTATCTATCTATATATCTATCTATCTATCTATTTATCTATCTGTCTGTCTATCTATCTATCTATCTGCCTATCTATCTGTCTATTTATATGAGTGTTTGCATGTGCAGAGAGAGACAGAGACAGAGACGGAGATCTGGAGACAGAAAGAGACGAAGAGAAATACTGTGCCTGTGTGTAGGGAGAGAGAGGTTGAAGAGTGCGAGAGAGAAAGAAAGGAAGAGTGGAAGAAAGAAAGAAAACGAGAGAGTGAGAAACAATCACAGAGAAATATAAAGCATTACTTGAATATTATATATTTGTATATTCGGCGACGACGATGACTACCAATAGCACCACAGCCACCATCACCACTACTGCTGCTGCTGCTGCTGCTACTACTACTACTACTACTACTAATACTATTACTACTACTACTACTATGGATGAAGTCGTCGCCGATGTTTCTTTGGTAATTGTCAGAAATGTCAGCGAAGTCTGTGTGAGCTCATAACAACTTCGTAAACTGATTCCAAGTGTTTGTTTGTCTTGCTCTCATTTAATGAGTAGCTGTGACCTCTTAGAAATAAAAATACACACATACACACACAAGTACAACAACAGCAAGAATAACGGCAACAACTACAAAAACAACCCTTGAAATTATTTAAGAAAGAGCGATGGTGTTGGTGGTGGTGGTGGTGGTCGGTGGATAAAAAAATGAGCCTCCGTCGGCTTTTAAACTTCCAGATGTTTTGTAAACAAACACACGTTCGACTTCTCGAGTCAGTTTACTGTTTGCTTTATTAGGTCCTCCCCCGCTTCTCACACGTCTTAAACGTTTATTGATTTCTTTTACTTTTATGAAGGACTTGCTGACTTGTGCCGTACACATGTATACACACACTCACACACACACACACACACACACAAACAGACAGACACACACACACATGTACTTGCATATTTACATGCATACATGTATATCATATATACATTCACACGCATACATACATACACACAACAACATACACAAACACACACATACATAATTCTTTCTTATAACAGTCGGTTTCGAAGCACATAAAGCCTTCAGTTTTCAACCCACAATCTTCAAGCTATTACGTAGAGCTTTATGTGCTTCGGGATCCACTGTTCCAAAGAAAAGAATTCATTTACGTTCTCGCGAAAACCTGTAGAATTCTTATGACGTCAACAATATATATATATATATATATATATATTTCTATATGCTTAGCGGCATTTCGTCTGTCTTCAAGTTCTGAGTTCCAATTCCACCGAGGTCGACTTTGCCTTTCATCCTTTCTGGGTCGATAAAGTTGCGTACTGGAGTCGATCTAATAGACTGGTCACCTCCCCAAAAATTTCGGGCCTTGTGCCTAGAGTAGATAAAGATTATTATTATTATTATTATTATTATTATTATTATTATTATTATTATTATTATTATTATTATTATTATTATTGTCGTCATCATAAATAATTTGTACTACATTCTTCTTTTTTCACTTTCTGTACACTTTTATACATTACCGCCCAATAAATCAATCAGTTTGCTTTGTTAAAGACATCTCGTCGACATCCGTGACCTTCTGAATAACATTCACCCATTTCTCCAGGCCTGTCTTGTTGTCAATCATTTCAATTCTTTAAGTATATATTTCCTACAATTTGTTTTTATTTACCATTACTCTTAACATTTTTGCCATCACCTATTCACGGTCTCATCTTTTCCCCACACCTTGCATTTCACTGCCTTAATGTGTTTGTCAGTACCTACCCACTTCTTCCTCCATCTTCACTTTGTTTCTATGTCGGGTAAGTCAACTGACCGAGCTTATGGTACTAACTTTAACCATCAGTACTTCTTCCAATATCGTAAAGTTCTCAATGTTAGACGCTACACACAGACACACACACACACACACACACACACACACACACACACACACACACACACACA
>NC_069001.1:14652921-14653797 GCF_001194135.2 Octopus bimaculoides | reverse complement strand
ATATATATATATATAATAATGTAAATAATATATAAACATATGCATATATCCATACATATATGTACATACCTACATTTATATGTATACATACATGCATATATGTGTACAGGACATCACAAAAAAACGTTAAACACAATGAGAAACGAAAACATAAAGACGAAAACAGAAAACGTACTTTTTTCGAACAACGAGAAAAAGAAACAGAGAAACGAGACTTGCAACATAATTAGTATAACCCTTCGTCAGTTGTCCCTGTTCCATCTACTCCGCGTTTCGAACGCAAGGACAATACGCGACTTTGTTGGAACACACACACACACACACACACACACACATATATATATATATATATATATATGCATAACCCAGTCGATAGTGGAGAACGTGTTGACCCGTATTCTAATCTATCAGCAAGCGAAGAAATTTTCAAACAAAACGAAGATGTTTAGAATGTCGCACTAGGAAAAGCAGGATATAGTGAAAAATTGAAATTCTACAACAAAAACAACGCGAGAATACAGGAACGTAACAAGAAGGACAATCATGACAATAATCCCAATATACTAGTTAACAGAAAAAAAGACAAATAATGCTAGCTGAGGACTAAGAGGAGAGATAAGGATAGGAAATTCGAGCACTTTGAAAATAACACACATAACGATTCTGGGAATCGAAACCGCGAACCTACGACCGCGACTCTGCTGCCCTAACCACATCTTCACATATACATAGATACGTATGTATATACATAGAAAAAAGTACAAACACAAGCACACACATTCATACTTACTTAGTAACCTTCTCATGTACTGTCTCGCGACTGCAGCGCGTGGATATTGAAACCTCCTCGTTTATTAATGACGGGTGTGTTAATGA
>NC_069001.1:14649277-14650690 GCF_001194135.2 Octopus bimaculoides | reverse complement strand
GATAGAGGGAGAGAAATCGAGGGAGATAGAAAGGGAGAGGGCTAGAGATAGAGGGTGGGATATAAAGAGGGAGATGGAGAGAGAAAGAGAAAGAAAGAGAGGAGAAAGTGAGGGAGAGAGTGAAAGAGAGAGAGAGAGAGAGAGAGGTGAAGAGTGAGAGAGAGGGTGAGTGACAGAGAGGGGGGGGGTAGTTGCAGCGTTTCCGCTTACTGCGCAACATGCCGCCACCAATCTCACGGACCTTGTGTAAACCAATCAGAAATTCCTCCATTTCTTTTGCTAAATATCCCTCACAGCGCAGATTCTTGTTCATCTAAGTAGGTTTAGTTATGTGACTGTCAGTACTTCGTTTCCCAACCACGTGGTCCCTAGGTTCGCTACACTTACGCTGAGCCCCAATTCCTCAATGCTTCAGTATGTACTGTATGTATACAGTGAAAATCCAGTGGGCCTACAAGTACAACGGAGAATACCAAGAGGCTGACTCGACCAAAATAAAATATTATTAATGCTGGGGCACCACCTTGAAGAATTTTTAGTCTAATGCAGTGGTTCTCAACGGGGTATGTAGGGCCCATGAGCGTCTATAACAAGATTTTTAGAGGTCCACACAGCAAAGCAGTAAATTAAGGAACCACGAGAGTATTTTAAGTGCCCCTGAAAAATGTTTGCTTTAGATGTATATATATTAAGTATGTATTGCAAGAAACAGCTAGGTTTCTTTCTCTAACATTTTACATAGTTCGACCTAAACAAGTTAATGTGTGAAAAACAAAATAGGAATTAGGAAAGAAGCTTCTATAAAACTAGTTTTTAAACATCAAATGGCTATAAGGGGTCCACCAGAGTAAAATAGTAATCAAAGGGGTCCAGAGATAAAAACAAAATGGTTGAGAACCCTTGCTTTAGATGTTAAGTATTGTTAAGTATTGTAAGAAACAGCTAGGTTCCTTTCTCTAACATTTTACATAGTTGAACCTAAACAAGTTAATGTTACGATGACAAAGATTCCAGTAGATCGTGGAATTAACGTGCAAGTGGCTGAGCACTCCACAGAAATGTGTACCCTTAACGTAGTTCTCGGGTAGATTCAGTGTGATCCAGAGTGTGACAAGGCTGGCCCTTTGAAATACAGGTACAACAGAAATAGGAAGAATGAGTGAGAGAAAGTTGTGGTGAAAGAGTACCGCAGGGTTCGCCACCAACTCCTGCCGGAGCGTCAATAGACACTCACAACGCCCGGTCTGGGAATCGAAACCGCGATCCTACGACCGCGAGTACGCTGCCCTAACCACTGGGCCATTGCGCCTCTACACATATATAATAACGATTTGTAAATGAGTGCTAGATACGGTAAAGATTACGAAGAATTAATTTTAGCAGTTTTGGGAGTACATTGATGTATATTTGTAT
>NC_069001.1:14648411-14648944 GCF_001194135.2 Octopus bimaculoides | reverse complement strand
ATATATATATATATATATATATATATTTGTATGTATGTATGTATGTATGTATGTATGTATGTAAGTATACTGAGGTAGATAGAGGTAGGGAGAGAAAGGTGAATATATTTTAATGTATGTATATACATATGTACATAGAAGATGGCTGTATAAGAGTGAACTTCGTCGTCTTTGTACTAATGTCACCCCCTTAAATGTTATGATATTGCGTCCGCGTGCATGTAATGTACTCGTACACATAATACATACATGCACACTCACACACACACATATGTCTGTTTGAGTGTATATATGTATGTATATATACATATATATAAATATATATATATATAATATATGTATAGTTACCTACCTCTCTGCACACATAGACACACTCACACACACACGCATATAGATACATGTATAAGAAGTCTAATTTATATAGATATGTAATTGATGTATATATGTGCGTGTGATTGTGTGTGTTTACGTATGTATATATACACTTACATACACACATGCACATGCACATGTATATATATATATATATATAT
>NC_069001.1:14645707-14647527 GCF_001194135.2 Octopus bimaculoides | reverse complement strand
AACAACAACAACAACAACAACAACAACAAAAACAACAACAACAACAATAATAATAATAATAATAATGATGATAATAATAATAATAATAATAATAATAATAATAATAATAAGCACCACAGCAAACCACAGCACATACCCAAGGCGCACAGAGCTGCGCTCGGTAGTGAAGTGAAAGCACGTTATAAAAATAAAACTACTGAACAATAATAATAATAATAATAATAATAATAATAATAATAATAACAACAACAACAACGAAAAATACCTTAGGAATGAGAACCCAGGTTCGAAATTTCCCCCAAGGCACCTGAAGAAGGCTGGAGGGTATATCAGCCGAAACGTTGTTGTAACAAACAAGATGAGGACAAATAATGTAAATAATGTAAATAATCTAAATAATGTACATGATTCCTCGTCTTTTAAATATATAACTATATTTCCTTATACACTTCCTCCGCTCAGCTTTCTAAAGTTAGTTCTTCTCGGTTCTTTACATTGACCTGCAGTTCCTTTAGGCTGCTTTTTATGGGGTAATTGTATCTTTTTTTCTGGTTTGTGCTGAGGACCCGTTCCAGCGTAGAACAGCATTTTTTGAATCCTACTTCCTTCGGTACGCACAACATGTCCTTCCCAACGCATCTGAGTAAATATGATGACTGACTGGATGCTTTTTCATCTTGCCTTTGCAAGGTCTTCTATGTCATGTGGTTTACTAGGCCATTTGATGTTGAGAATGTGTCTCAAACACTTTTGCTGAAAGCGCTCAAGCAGTTGACAATACTTACGGTGTACTATCTGTTTCAGAAGAATGCAATACATCAGGTTGTACGCATGTCTCCTAAACGCCCAGCTTGCTCTTGTTGGTGATACCGTGATTTGCCTAGGCTCTCTTTTCAAGCTTGTCAAATGCTACACATACTTTCTGATTCAGAAAGTATGTGTAGCATAGACGTATTTTTGTATCTAGAGAGCCATCTCTCGGCAACATGTTGCCTTGATAAACAAAAGTCTTACCGCATCTCTGGCAGGGTGGCTGAACGGATGTTATACCTTGCCAAAGAGCAACCCGCAACTATGCAGGGGGCGGTCGAAATACGTGCATTCTGTAAACCCAGTCTTGTATTATATACTACAATATCTGGTTCGACATTGGTTCGCCCAGCTGGATGTGAACATTACCTTTATTCAGATTTATTTTAAGACAAAAGGCCATAAATGAAGTAGAAAACTGATCCACTGTTGCATGTCATCAGTAGTATGAGCCAGGTCACCAACATCATCTGCATAAAGGAGTTCCCTGATCAAAGTTTCAAATGTTTCCGACTTGAAGTTGAACATTCTCAAGTTGAAGACTCTTCCATTAGTTCTGAATTGCAAAAGAATACCTTTATCACAGTCGTGGAATGCATGTATAAGCAGAGCGGCTAAGAATAGCAAAAAAGAATTGTGGGAGAAGGAATATCACCTTGCTTTATTCCATTGTCAATCGGAACTTCGTCAGACAATTTTCCGTTAAAGATGACCCAAACTACCATGTCTTGGTGCAACCACTTGAACATAATGACAAACAGTGGTGAGCACCCGACCTTTTCAAGGACTGCCCACAGTGAATCTCCGTTATCCATATCAAAAGCTATCGTTAGATCAACAAAGACTTGGTATAAAGGCACCTTCTGTTCAGTGCATTTGTCTTGTATCTGTCTGGCAGAAAATATCATGTTGATTGTTCCTCTACCTGATCTAAGGCCACTTTGTGATTCAGGGATGATTGTAGGACAGACAGCTTCCATCAGCCTATGATATATATATATATATATATA
>NC_069001.1:14640524-14645458 GCF_001194135.2 Octopus bimaculoides | reverse complement strand
TATATATATCTGTATGTATTTATATATACAAATGTATCTTTTGATATTTCAATACACACACGCGTACGCATATATATATATATATATATATATATATATATGTGTGTGTATATATGTATACACACACACACACACACACACACACACAAACACACACACTCACAAACACACACACACACATACAAACACACACACAGACACACAAACACACAGACATGCATATACATATGCGTGAGCTTATACATATATATATGTGTGTGTGTGTGTGTGTGTATACGGATCTCGCTACCTCTCTCTTTCTCTCCTATTTATCCTTATCTATACAGAGAGAGACAGAGAGAGAGAGGTAAATATATATATATATACGTTTCTGCAGACACAAAGACACACACACACGTACGCACATTATGCGACACTATATGCATGACAATAGCTGCTGCATGACATAAGCTACGCCGTTCCAATTGTTCACAATGCTTGCAGATCCACCGACCTGCTGTTAGCAAATCTCGTGTTATGATGATGGCGGCGATGATACAGAAGATGCTGGCAATAGAGCTGACGGGAGCAGCGGTAGCCTTGGTGGTTGACGACATCATCGTCGCCGCCATGTTGGATGTCGTATTGGAAGTGTGGGTGTCTGCATGCGGCGGTGTTGTAGGTGGTTCTCGAAATGAAAATCTTGCTCTTCTAACCAGCAGAACTGATTAAGAAAACGACATTAGATGTTGCTTGATGTAAGCTTTATTCAACGACCAGGCTGCTGACATCATTTCTAGGTCAGAACCAGTCGGGTTTTTTTTTACGTATTTATACTCATTCATTTATTTTTATTGGAGAGGGAAGGATGGCTGCCTATTAAACCACAAAGAATGGCGACGTTTACATTCAGCACACGCACTCACACACACGCGCGCATACACACACACACACATGCACACACATATGCATGCATGCACAACTTCTCTCTCTCTTTCTCTTTCTCTTTCTCTCTCAGTCTCTGTCTTTCTCTTATTCTCTCAAGTTTATTCTTTTCTTTCTTTATACCTATTCCCAAGAAAGAAGAGAATATGTGTGGGTATATATATATATATATATGTGTGTGTGTGTGTGTGTGTGTGTGTGTGTGTATGTATGTATGTATGTATGTATATATGTATGTATATATGTATATATATATATATATATATATATATATATATATATATATATATATATATATATATATATATATATATATATATATATATATTATATAATATAGTATAATATAATATAATATGATATGAATGCGAAAACTAATTTCTGTGTGTCAGTGTGTCACACTTAGATCCCCTATCTCAATATTCAATGACACTCCTACTATTCCTCATGATGGGGTGACAGTAATAGTAGGCATAGAGACGGTGAGGATGGTGGCTAAGACAGAGAGAGAGAGAGTAGCAGTTACAGATGTGTAGCAGTTACTCTCTTGACAAAGCTTGGTGATCCTGACCGTTAATCTTCTAGGATTCCTCTGCTCAGCATCAATGTAAGAAGCACTGTGGGCTCAGTTGAGCGCTTCTGCCCCCACCCTTCACAATCACCCATGTTGTAGTCACATGACTCCGTTGTAACGCTGGCAGGGTGGCTGAACGGGTGCTGTGCTTTGCCAAAGGGCAGCTCGTAACTACGCAGGGCACAGGTATCAATCTGTGGAGTATTTTCACAATACCCGCACTTGTATTAGACTAATAGAAAAATGGAGTAGAAGACATTTATGACCGAGGTAATCTACATAATTTAAACAAAAATATGCTTAGAAAAATATGTCAGAGTGGCCAATAACATGCATGTGGACAACATATACGAATACAGGTGTATCAAATAGCATACAATATAAATTCTTCACCTCTAGAGGTAGTGTCACATGAGTATCTATACCTGCATTTATATAGCGATTGTATATGTCTCTGCTGTAGAGAAGAGATTATGTGACCACTCTTCAAATACGTGTATTTGTGTATATAACATACACTCAACGTAATTTTTTATAGATTCTCAATTCAGTACACGGGGCACTCAACCTCTAATCGATTAGATTTTGCGGATGCGAATCAGCTATTTGTCTTTTCTCGAACACCACCCCGAACCAGCGTTGCTAAGCTGTTATACAAATCTTCATCTCTACTAGTTGACACAAATGAAATGCAAGAGACCTACATACGAGCTCTTTTGGTCATCATTAGTTCACCATAGTTCACCATAGATGTTGGACTTTTTACCTAATGCAGACGAAAAGTTTGCTTCCGATGAGCAGCTGATCTGTATATCAGCGCACGGCTGTTGTTCCTTGTCCAGTAAAATCAAATCAAATCAGACCTTTGTGTTTTTATGTGAATGGTCTGCCAATATTGTTTATTTTTAAAGGTGTGGATACATGCTGGATCTGTATGCTATTTTTTTGTATGAACTTTAGCGAAGCGACTCAAAAGTCTTCAAAAGGTTTATGGCCAACATGAAGTGAACGAAAGTAGAACTTGTAGGTCTTTGAAAAATTCAGACGAAGTAATCCTTAATTTGAACGTTGATCAGAACGTTCTTCGGAACTGGGTGGTGAAATGCTTGAGCTAACACTTGTAAAGAATCCATCTGTAACAGTGGAAGAGCTTTCCGCTGAATTTAATCTTGGCATTACGACCGTTAGAAGACACTTGGACAACTTTCAAGTGCGGGTCTTCTGAAAGCAACTCCTTTCGGGTTCGATAAATTAAGAACCAGTTCAATACTGAGGTCGGTGTGATCGACTGTCCCACGCCCCACAACATCCAGGCTGTGTGCCTAGAGTAGAAAGGATAGTCATTATTATTAAAGCGGCGAGCTGGCAGAAATGTTAGCAGGCTGGACGAAATGCTTAGCGGTATTTCGCCCGTCGCTACGTTCTGAGTTCAAATTCCGCTGAGGTCGACTTTGCCTGTCATCCTTTTGAGGTCGATAAATTAAGTACCAGTTGAGTACTGGGGTCGATAAATTAAGTACCAGTTGAGTACTGAGGTCGATGTAATCGACTCACCCCCTCCCCCAAAATCGCTGCCCTTGTGGAAAAATTTGAAACTATTATTATTAGTAGTAGCAGTGGTGGTAGTGTGTGTTGTGGTGGTAGTAGTAGTATCATCATCACCATATTATTGTCGTTGTTGTTGTTATTAGAAAACTAATTAAACATTTAACCAATTAATTAATCGTCTGATTGATTCATCATTCGGTCAATCAAGCAAAGAGCTTCGTTCGTCAGAGTCTTTCCGTCGCAATTTACGAACCTAGCAAACCCATATAGAATGGAAAATATGGCCACCAGCAGCGAAGACATAGAAATAGAAAATAATTTTAAATTATTCTTTAATTCAAACGCAGAGAATTCTTCAAATCAATCATTGAAAAAGAGAGAAACGATAGGACAAAAAAAAAAGTGAAGGAAATTATAAAGATGATTAAATTTGCGGTATTAAATGTCAGGTTTGTATTTTAAAATAAATAGTAAATATTGGACAGAACTTTCGTTACAACCTAATACATCCTCTCTGTTTCATTGTCGATGCTGACGGACGAAAGGAAGCAAAATAGCTTCAAATGTAATTTCAATAGACACAGAGTTGTGATCGGCTGCTAGCAAAAGTAACCCCCCACGCAACAGCAGTTAGCTATTACTTGCATACATGTGCGAGCATGTTCGTTCGTTGACACACAGACAAGCACAGACACACACCCACAGCTATACATAGACTGACTCGCTTATACACAGACTTATACATACATACATACATACATACATACATACATACATACATACGTCTACATACGCATATACATGCACAGAGCTGAAAGGACATATTAACGTGTGTGTGTATACAGGGATAGAAATAGTAGTACGTACATGTATGTATATGTGTGTATGTGTGTGTTTGTGCGTGCGTGCGCGCGAGAGTGTATGTAAGCATGTATATTAATATGCATGATTGCATGTATGTATGTATGTATGTATGTATGTATGTATAGGCGTGGCTGTGTGGTAAGAAGCTTGCTTCCCAACCACATGTTTCTGGTTCAGTCCCACTGTGTGGCACCTAGGGCAAGTGTCTTCTGCTATTGCCTCGGGCCGACCAAAGAGTTGAGTGTCCTTGGTAGACGGAAACTGAAAGAAGACTGTCAAATGTATGTGTGTGTTTGGGTGTGTGTGTTTGGGTGTGTATAAGTTTGTGTGTCTGTCTGTGTGTCCCATCATCGCTTGACAACGGATGTTTGTGTGTTAACGTCCCCGGAAAAGGACCGATAGAATAAGCACGAGGCTTACAAAGACTAAAAGGCGTTACTCCAGCATGGCCGCAGTCAATTGACTGAAACAAATGAAAGAGCATATATGTATATATATATTATCTTTTACTTTTTTTGAGTCATTAGACTGCAGTCATGCTGGAGCACCACTTTGAAGAAGATTTAGTCGAAGTGGCACTGTCTCTTTGCCGAACCGCTAATTTGCGGGGATGTAAACACATCAACACCGGTTTCAAGCGATGGTGGGGGTACAAACACTGACACAAAGACACACAAACACACGCGCGAGCGCGCACATATATATATATACATATACGACAGGCTTTTTTCAGTTTCCGCCTACCAAATCCATTCACAATGCTTTGGTTGGCCTGAGGTTATAGTAGAACACACATGCTCAAGGCGCCTCACAGTGGAACTGAATCCGAAATGGGAAACAAGCTCGTATATATACATATATATGAATATATAATGATATAAATGGTATATATATTTATATTATTTATATTATTATTTGATTGAACGCCACGCATCCATTTCCAAGTAAGTTTATATAAATATATACATACATACATACATACATACATACATACATACATACATACATACATATATATATATAT
>NC_069001.1:14637605-14638042 GCF_001194135.2 Octopus bimaculoides | reverse complement strand
ATACATATATATCAATCCAAAAAAATGGAACAAGAATGTAACGGAAAACAATGAAAACACACAGACAGATGGAAGATACTAGGACTGACAGGAAAACCAGGACGGAACATTCGTGGCTTTCTATTCATCAGTCAAACTTCCAATTATCACTACAGTTTCGGCCTGTTACACTTGAGACTGTTCAAAATTGGTAGGCCTCAAAAATCGGCATTAAATTTTGGGAAGAAAGCGGGCGAATATGTGCGACAACACGGACGAAAAGGCGAGGAAACAGACAAAATGTTACACGATTACAAATACAATCAACAACAATAACAACGGGTGTCTTTCGATAAAAAGGACAAGTTAAGTTAAGCTGGCGTGTGAAGTGGAAGCCTTACGGCAACAAACATAGGTGAAAGTCAGGAGATAGCAAAAATAAGGTGTTGTGAGAACGG
>NC_069001.1:14633132-14634641 GCF_001194135.2 Octopus bimaculoides | reverse complement strand
TATCTATCGCTACCAGTACGAAATATCGACCTTTTCCTTAGCACCCGCACGACCTTCATTCACTACGGTGTTAGGGTTAGTTTTAGGGTTAGGGTTACGGTTAGGGACAGAATTCCCTAACCCAAATGCTAAAACCCAAACCCTAACCCTAACCCCTTCAAAATAAATCGCGCTCTCTCCATCTCTTTCGCTTTTACGACATCATTTCCCACTTTCCCTCCAACACTTTTTACGGAAAAGGCCGATATTTCGTACTGCTATCGAAAGATCGCCAATTCAGGATCACAACATATAGGTACACTGCGGCATAATTTCTTTTCCTCAACAGGCCCTGCCCTGTTTAACGTTGTCCCGAAACAGATAAAAGAGGAAAATGATCCAATCAGCTTTAAACGGAGTCTAGACAGATTTCTTCAAAGAATACCAGACAAGCCACCCATACCTGGATACAACTCACTCAATAAGAACTCACTACTTGAATGGATCGTAAACAAAACTTGACTGTGAAAAGGATTTAGATAATCTTATTAGGTGGTGCTATTAAGTTAGACATGGCCTGGACCAATCGAAACTTATCTAAGTTTTATATATATCAATAATAATAGTGATCGTTTCTTATTAGGAACACGAGGGTTAATAATTGCAAGAGAAGTGCTCAAGTAAATGAGACGAGTATAACGAAGTTTGGTTGTAGAACAAACAACAAATTTAAGGTCATCCACTTAACATATCACATTTCGAACATTTAATCACGTATAAAGAAACTTAATGCTTTTTCTTATACACAGAATACAGATGCACAAAATCACAGAAGATGAAACAATATTTAAGACAAGCATATAGAAAAAAGTGAGTACAGTCTATCGCGTATGACAAAAAAATATTTTTAAAATATTAGTAAATTAATACTACAGTGTCTAGAAAAAATTAAACATTATAAAACCTAAAATAAGATAAATATGCATATATATAAATATAAAAATACGTATGTAGGAAGCATGCAAATACAAAAGATATAGAATATAGTAAAAAGATCATCGATTAAGAATTGTTCTTTTTTTGTTTTCTCCGATTAAAAGTTACTTTTTAAGGTAAAAGGAAATCTTTTTAGAAAAGCCGGTGACCAAGCAAGAAAAAGAGACAAAATAAAAGGCATACTTACAGTTTCGATGGCCATTTCAGGGGTTCGTAAATGTAATCTATGAACGAGGATGTATTAAGGTACGGATTTCCTTGTCAAACGTGAATAGTAACACCACATACTAGAAAAAAAAAAAATTAAAAAAAGGGGGGTCTCATCATTGCATGTCTTTTATAAAATATCATATACAGACCAGTCCAAATATTCAAAAGATTCTTTTTTCCTCCCTTTCCTTCTCTCTTTCTTTTCTTTATTTAAATCAGTAGGTAAACAAAATTTATAATTATACAGGTAGCTGTATTAAAGTAAACTCAGCCTCGTCGGTTTCGATTCCCCGTAACGACTAAATGATTTTATTATTTTGACTT
>NC_069001.1:14632038-14632784 GCF_001194135.2 Octopus bimaculoides | reverse complement strand
GTGTTTATTGAGCGAAAACACCTAAAAGCACCACGAGGCTCCGGCAGGGGATGGTGGCGAACCCTGCTGTACTCTTTCACCACAACTTTCTCTCACTCTTTCTTCCTGTTTCTGTTATACCTGTAATTCAAAGGGTCAGCCTTGTCACACTGTGTCACGCTGAATATCCCCGAGAACTACATTAAGGGTTACACGTGTCTGTGGAGTGCTCAGCCACTTGCACGTTAATTTCACGAGCAGGCTGTTCCGTTGATCGGATCAACTGGAACCCTCATCGTCGTAACCAACGGAGTGCCATCCAATTCCTATACACTTTTAAGAAGGTAGACAAAATTTTATGGATGCAAAAAAGTAAATTTATTCACGGTATTTGGTAAGGGATTCCCTAATACACAGCTTACATTTGCTAATATTTCCTTTGAAGTCAGTGGTTCTAGATAATAATTCTTGTTATTCCTATCATGTAATTCAAATCATGCCTCTCTACAAATCAGTAGCAATGAATAAGACAAGAAGTAATGGAAACAAGAAGTAATGTGTGTGTGTGTGTGTGTGTGTGTGTGTGTGTGTGTGTGTGTATGTGTGTGTAAATCATACTTGTATACTTACGCTGCATATAACATTCTATTCAAATATGAATTAAAAGCGGCACTAATCTTGTAAACAGTATCGAACACGCACACCCAATGCAAAAGCCTTGTTTGTTCACCGGTAGGCTGAGAAATAGCGCTGTGGTGATGTCTGCC
>NC_069001.1:14617794-14624101 GCF_001194135.2 Octopus bimaculoides | reverse complement strand
GAGAGAGAGAGAGAGAGAGAGAGAGAGAGAGAGAGAGAGAGAGAGGGGGAGAGAGAGCACTATTTCATTCCTATAAGAAATCATCAGCATAGCATAACACAAGGTATATAAATTAAAGTAAATTTAACATCATTTTACGAAGCGAGTAGATCCTTCACTTCGCTGGGCATGTGCTTGTTGTCGAACTTAGATCAGGCTTGATTCAAAGATCTATGATCATGCATTGAACACAGAATTTTCAATAAATGGGCGGAGGAACTGGATGGATGTAATTTTCAATAGTAAATCGATCTCTGCCTCGATCTCTGGTACCAAGTGATGGCGAGTAAATGCAGATATCACCAGAAAACTTCAATTATTTGCTGAGAGAGACTTCGAAACGTCTCGAGTTTTAATTATTCAGAAACTGTGATTAACAAAGAACTTTGGGCTAAAGCCAAACGGGAACCCATCAGCCAACAACTAACAAGATGTTAGGTGAAGATAGATAGGTTATAGGCTTAGAATATGATAAGAGGAAGGCTGGCTTGGCAAGGCAAGACAAAACTTGGATTGGAACACCCAGAGAGAAAGAGAGCAAGATACCTGAGAATCATTTACAGCAGGTGTTTGGACCTCATTGATTACAATTTTATTTTGGTGGACCCCATAACCATTCGATGTTTACAAACTAGTTTTATAGAAACTTCTTTCAAAATTCCTATTTTGTCTTTCACACATTAACTTGTGTAGGTTGAACGATGTAAAATGTTAGAGAAAGAAACTCAGCTGTTTTTTGCAATACACACCAATACATACATCTAAAGCAGGGGTTCTCAACAATTTTGTTTTTATCTCTGGACCCCTTTGATTACTATTTTACTCTGGTGGATCACTGTAGCCATTTGATGTTTAAAAACTAGTTTTATAGAAACTTCTTTCCTAATTCCTATTTTGTTTTTCACACATTAACTTGTTTAGGTTGAACGATGTAAAATGTTAGAGAAAGAAACTCAGCTGTTTTTTGCAATACATACCAATACATACATCTAAAGCAAACGTTTTTCAGGGGCCATTAAAATACCATTGTGGATTTCTAATTTACTATTTTGGTGCGTGGAGCCCCAAAAATTTTATATTGACTCTCAGGGGCCATATGGACCCAGGTTGAGAAATACTGATTTAGAGAAAATCCGTGGAAGAGGAACTAAAAGTGAGGGACAGAAGGCATAAAACAAAGTTAAAAGAGACAGAAAGGGCAGTTGGTATAAGTTTTGGGTAAAGCACGAGAGAGATAGGCAGACAGAGAGGAAGAGAAAGAGAGAGAGAGGAAAAGAGAGAGATAGATAGACGAAGAGAGAGAAAGACAGAGAGAAAGACAGAGAGAAAGACAGAGAGGAAGAAAGAAAGAAACAGAGAGATTGAGAGAGAAATATGCTGTGGCGCTGAGCGAATGGGTTTCCTCTATCTCGCTGACTGGGTTGGTTCTCTGGAGAAGTAAGTGCTTTGGTTGGCTTGTTATTGCTGTTGTTGCAGCTAGTTTACCCACCCATCATGTTAGCTTTGACCTAACAATACCAGGGCTAATCTGGGATTAAGGAGCAAGGCGTTCTAATGGCGACTGCTGCATGTTACTTTTTGTTTGATTTGTTCAGACGTAGTATGAATATCTTGGAAAGAATCAACTCTTTATCCACAGAGTATAGGTCGGGTGAGGTACGAATAGGACATAGCAACTATTTCTAGCAGAACTGGGCAACCCTGTGGCAGCACTCTGTCTTAACTGGTCTGTTTCTTTCGTTCTATGACAGGCTGTCCAACTGACTGGATAGAAGCACTAAGTATATACACACGTACGCGCGCGCGAATTGAGAGAAAGAATGTTGTCAGAAGAAATGTATGCAGACATATATGTGTGTGTATGCGTGTGTATGTATGTATGTATGTATGTATGTGCATTCATATACGTACATATGCACATATGTATATTATATAAACATATGAATTCATATATATAAATATGTGTATATATATATATATGTATATATATATGTATATATATATATATGTATATATATGTATATATATATATATATATATATATATATATATATATAGAGAGAGAGAGAGAGATTTATATACATGAATGAATGTATATATATATCAGTAGATGCATGCATGTATGTATGTATATATGCAAACATACATACACACTCATACACACACACACACATATATAGATGTGTGCGTATATCTATGATATATGTGTATATGTATATATCGAGAGAGTGAGAATAAATATGTGTGTGTGCGCGCGTGCGTGTGTGTGTGTGTGGTTGTACGCGTTTGCATGCGCATGTGTGTAGATATATACGCATTTGTATTATACTCCACGAAAGACAGACAGCAGTACCACTTAACATAGAGCAACAAGGCCCTACACCACCCCTGCCCGTACCTCCTTAAGCTATCTGTTTCTCCTCCTTAGTGAGTGTCTGACAGAAAATATTGACATATCTAGGGTCATTTGGCCCTGCTCCTATCGTTAGACGCTGTCGGAGAAAGGAGGGGCAGTCGAACAGATGTTTGATATTAAAGGGGCTACGCTGCATTCTAATCAGAACCTGGATGGCTTTCTTTCGCTGTCTGAATGTGGATATATTTGTGTGTGTGTATGTGTATGTGTGTTTGAATGTGTATGTGTGTGTGTATATATATATATATATATATATATATATATACATACATATACGTGTGCGTGCGTGTGTGTGTGTGTGTGTGCGTGTTAACGTGTATATGCGCGTATGGGAGGGACTGTGTGTGCACTTGTGTATGTGTGTAAATGTGTATTCGTGTGTGTGTGTAAACATATGCACATATATCTATGTGTCTATGTGTGTATATATATATATATGTATATATTTGTATATCTTTGTGCATCTGTGTACTTACTTTTATGTGTATATATGATATTTTTATATATTCTTTTTTAACCGTTTTTTATGATTATTTTTTTTACTTTATATTTTTTTTCTTTCTTCAATGAGTCTTTAATTGCTAAAAACAAGAAAAAAATTCTGTAATTCTGTTCTGATATTCCACACACCAACATACTGTTATTCCAATAATCTACATTATCAGGACCTGTGGAATTGCCAAGGTTATTTAGAAAACTAAGACAGTTATAAGTTTATAGACAAATTTCAAATATATAATTACTTTTGAAATTACATTTAACACAACAGACGCAAACGTGGCTGTGTGGTTAGAAGCTTGCTTCATGATCACATGGTTTTGGGTTCAGTCCCACTCTGTGGCACTTTGGGGAAGTGCTTTCTAATATAGCCTCGGGCTGACCAAAACCTTGTGAATGGATTTGGTAGACGGAAACGGAAGAAGGCTGTCGTACATATGTGTGTGTGTGTGTGTGTGTGTTTGTCCCCCAATACTGCTTGACAACTGGTGTTGGTGTGTTTACGTCTCTGCAACTTAGTGGTTCGGTAAAAGAGCTAGATTGATTAAGTACTACGCTTAAAAAAATAAGTCCTAGGGTCGATTTGTTCCACTAAAACCCTTCAAAGCGGCGCTCCAGTATGGCCGCGGTCAAATGACTGGAACAAGTAAAAGAATAAAAGAATAATAGTGTAAGCATAGCTGTGAGATTAAGACGCTTCCTTGGCAACCACGTGGGTTTGGGTTTAATCTGCGTGGCCCCTTGGACAAGTCTCTTCTATAGCCATGGACTGACAAATGTCTCGTGAGTGAATTTGGTCGTTCTGAGTTCAAATTCCGCCGAGGTCGACTTTGCCTTTCATCCTTTCGGGGTTGATAAATTAAGTACCAGTTACGCACTGGGGTCGATATAATCGACTTGATCCCTTGTTTGTTCCCTCTATGTTCAGCCCCTTGTGGGCAGTAAAGAAATAGGAAACTGTACAACCTTGTCATCACTTTTCTCCTTCACACTCAATCTATACGTTTCTGCCAATCCATACGGTTCAGTTGTAATTTAGAAATAACGATTTTTATTTTCATTCGGACAACCACCACAAAGCGTTAAACTTTCTCGGGAAGGTATAGTTAATTGTATCGACCCCAAGTACGAGGGAGTGCTGAAACGTTCCTGGCTTTAAGAGCATCACGTAAGGCCTGGTTGGAGGCTCAAGCTTCCTAGTTCTTTTAAAGGACTGCTGCAATAAGTGTGTGAATCTGAGAGAGGAATACGTTGAATGGAATCATAATTAACTGATCCTCTTCTACTTTCTTTTACCCAGCGTGGAGAACTTTCCAGCAACCCTCATATATACCTGGTACTTTACTTCATCGATTTCAAAGGCTTGAACTCAGAACTTTGCGGCCGTAACTATACATTGCGAAGCACTCACCCCGTTGCTCTGCCGATTCTCTCAATCCACAGCTCACAGCGGTGTTAAGAAACATTAAACTTTAATCTAAATGTTGTAGTTGTTATTTAGACTCAAGTTCGCTCTAAGGCGTGTCTGTCCGTAGTGTAGTAGTAGTAGTAGTAGTAGTATTTGTTGTTCTTGTTACTGTTGCTGTTGTTACTGTTTCTCCTCCTACACGTTAAACGCCTGGATCGTTGGATTGATTTATCTCATGGTCCCCCCACTTAATAGAGCTGCAATTTTTTTAGACATGATGTATCTAGGACTTCGCCATCTCATGTATCACTCATTGAAAAAAAGAAAAAAACAAACAAACAAAAAACCCAGTAGGATGTGATTTAAGAGAGATTAGGTTGCTATTTCTAGCCGACTGAGCAACCATATACAAGCTATCTCAACGACTCCTTTTTCATGTGTTGTATGGCCACAGATAAGCCGTGTCTGAACAGTCTATCGATCATAGGTATACATTCATTTCGACAGAGTGAATATAGAACAACACCACCGAATACATATTTTGTTTTGTATCTTTTACTTATTTCAGCCATTGGACTGCGGCCATGCTGGGGTACCACTGTGAAGCGTTTTAGTTTAACAATTCAGTTCCTGTACATTTTTTTTTTCATTTAAATAAGTCGAGTACTTATTCCATCGGTGTCTTTTGCCCAAGCGTTAGGTTACAGAAATGTAAATAAACCAACACCGGTTGTCATTAACAAAGATACACGCATACATACATACATACATACATGCGTACATACATACATGCATACATACATGCATACATACATATATACATATATACATACATACGTGCATATATACATGCATGCATGCATGCATGCATGCATGCATACATATATACATATATACATACATGCATGTATACATACATACGTACATACATACAAACATGCATACATACATATGAGAGGGATCCTTATATACAGCCGAGGGAAATAACCCATTCATGTTCGTAAATTATTTCGTATAAATCAAACTGAGTATGCTTATTTCTTAGTATTTGAACTAGTTGAGTTATTTTCGCAATTTATCCAGTTCATCACTTAAACAAGTATATAGTATTTTCCTAAACAATAGATCCACTTACTTCGGTTAGCGACTTATTCACAAATATACCAACACTAGCGCCGCTGAGGGTAACATTCTCTGCGAACGCACAAAAACCCTTTTCAGAGTTATTTACTTTGAATTGCCTGTTATTACATAACATACTTCACGATTCTAGTATACATATCTTATTAGTATTTCTTCCTAAGTTCTATATACTCTGGGAACGTATTAAAGCCCTTTTCGGGGCTACGTTATTTGAATTCTTACTATCAGGCAATTAATTTCATGTTCTTACATAACTGACTTCACAATTTGGGTATTCATGACTTATTGGGGATTCCTAAAAGCAAGATCCTGTGTAAGACAGTTCGGTATTCTCAATAAATGCACAAAAACCGTTTTAAGGGTACATAATCTTTATTGTTATTACTGGATTAACGAAACAGTTATGAGAACGGAACCAAGGGATAAGCCCCGCTTTCCCGGGAATTACCGGGTACGTCAGTTAGTATATACATATACATATATGCACATATATACATATGTAAGTATATTTTTATATATATTTGTATATATACATACATATATGAATACAAATATATTCATTTATTCATATTAATACAAATATATGTGTGTGTGTTTGTACGTGTGCGTGAGTGTGCGTGCGTCTGTGAATATGATCGTATGTGTGTATATATACATATATATGTGGGTGTGTGCATACATATTAACTTTCGCTAATTCACTTCTTTAGTTATAGTATTCCGATTTTCTACTCTCGTTTATTTTTGATTCAACAAATTCCCTATGTGTGGTATATATATATATATATATATATATATATATAT
>NC_069001.1:14616519-14617281 GCF_001194135.2 Octopus bimaculoides | reverse complement strand
TATATATATATATATATATATATATATATATATCCCTATATGTGTGCGTGTGTGTGTGTGTGTGTGTGTTCGTGCGTGTGTGTATGTATGTTTGTATGTATGCATGTAAGTATGTGCTCGTACGTATTTCTATGTACACATACAAATACAAGACGTTTGTTGGCAATCTTCAACGGTCTGGTTAAGCGCCATGTTTAACATACAGATCTACGCGATAAACTGTGTCATACGAGTTAACAACCATCTCCAGTGATACAGATAACAACAACAGCAACATCCAACAACAACAACAAAAAAGACATCATTCTCGTTAGCGTCTATGGTAGGTACTATGAAGAAACAGATGATGAAATGCAGCGTTCTTCATAGCAGTTAGCGTGTCGGTGAGGGGAAGCCCTTTATCAGGACGGTCAAATTGCTGGAAATAGCAGGCATGTTTCATTGAAAAATCGTACGTTAATTGCTATCTTGTAAAAAGAAATTAAACAGCTACGTAGACATTGAAGGAAAAAAAAAAGCAGAGTGTATGTATGTATGTATGTATGTATGTGTGCATGTATACATATGCGTATAGTTATGGGATTGTATACACATGTCTATATGCTTGACACTAACTTGAGCTTAGCCAGGAGGCTGAAAAACCAGTCAAATAACCACACAGGAGGAACTTAATATGTGTTGGTGTATATATATATATATATATATATATATGTGTCTGTATGTATGTATGTATTTAGGTATATATATATATATATACCTAAA
>NC_069001.1:14615143-14615716 GCF_001194135.2 Octopus bimaculoides | reverse complement strand
CACACACACACACACACACACACACACACATCCACACTATCCTCGTTTACCCCACTATTTAATTATTCACTCTCCCTTCTCCCCGTGCGCTTTACCTTAACCTTTTCCTCTTTCTCGTCATTTCTCGGTGTTTCTCGTTCTGTCAGTTTCTTAATCCGGCTTCTCCAGCACCGCTTGTTGCTTTTGTCTGTGTGCGTGCCTCTGAGTCTGTGTGTTTGTGTGTCTGTGTGTATATGTCTATGTACATGTACCTTTATGTGTAAGCATGTACGTGTACTCCTGTGATTGGTTCTTTCATTCTGTGTCGCTCGTACATAAATAGAGCCAGTGCTCCAGCATGGATGCAGTCCTACGACTGAGACCATTGAAGGAATAAAAGAATAAAGAAGAATACATACAGACAGACAGACAGGCAGACCGGCAGGCAAACATATTGGTGTGCGTGTGTTTGTGCGTACGCGTACGTGTATGTATATATATCATATACATACATGCGCCCATCTACATCAAAAGGGTATATATGTGTGTGTATATATATATATATATATATATATATATATATATATATATATA
>NC_069001.1:14614023-14615133 GCF_001194135.2 Octopus bimaculoides | reverse complement strand
TGTGATTGTCCCCACACCATTGCTTGACAACAGATGTTGGTGTGTTTACTTCCCCGTAAACTAGCGGTTCGGCAAAAGAGACCGATAGAATAAGTACCAAGTTTACAAATAATAAGTCCAGAAGTCGATTCCTTCGACTAAAAAGGCGGTGCTCCAGTATGGCCACAATCAAAAATGACTGAAGCAAGTAAAGGAATAAAACATATATATATACATACGCTCTCCAGAGTTCGAACTCAACAAATCTATTGGAAGAACCAGATACAGCAGAACAAGGAGTCAACAACAAGTTGTAATCTATAAGAACGTGCATTCTCGGACCATAGTTTCACTCACACGGCATTGGTCGACCAGGGTTATTGAAGAAGATACTTTGCCCAAGGTGATGTGTAGTGGGGTTGAAACCGAAACCACGTAGTTGCAGGGCTACCTTCTTAACCGCACAGCCATACCTGCTCCTGCATAGCTGAGCCCGTACATGAACATGAACGAAAGAAAAAGATAACATTATCATTTGTAGAGTAATAATTATCAAATGTATTCTGCTTATATTCTTTAACGCCGCTACTTGGAGTTTACATGTCCTCTACACTTCATCAGACGGCCAGATGCTGGCTGACGTAAATATACAGCACGTGGATACTTCGAGTGACTTGTTGTCTGCAGAATATTTACACACACAATTAAAGAGTAAAAGAGAATGAAGTCAGAGTGATTTATGCGTATAGACAACATTATAAACATACATTGCGATCATAGCTTATACTCGAGGCAATGGAATAAATTTGATGCCGTGAATAAACTATTTGTCTTAGGTTTTGCCAACATATTTTAGAACACAACTGGTTGCCATGGATTTTGCAGTTTGCCACAACTATTTTACTCTCTTTTACTCTTTTACTTGTTTCAGTCATTTAACTGCGGCCATGCTGGAGCACCGCCTTTTAGTCAAGTAAATCGATCCCAGGACTTATTCTTTTGTAAGCCTAGTACATATTCTATCGGTCTCTTTTGCCGAACCGCTAGGTTACGGGGACGTAAACACACCAGTATCGGTTGTCAAGCGATGTTGGGGGGACAAACACAGACATACAAACACACACACACACA
>NC_069001.1:14606011-14608548 GCF_001194135.2 Octopus bimaculoides | reverse complement strand
CACCATCACCCCCCTACTACTACTACCACCACCACCACCACCACCACCACCACCACCACTACTACTACTACTACTACTACTACTACTACTACTACTACTACTACTACTACTACTATATCAATGGTATTCTTAAAATGGTTTCCTTATTGTTTTCTTCTTCTATTTCCTTTTGTTTATTATCATGTTTTTGGTTATTCGTATTGTATTTTTGTTTATATTTCTTTGTTGCTTCGTTAATCTTTGTTGTTGTTGTTGTTGGTGGTGTTGTTATTGCTGCTGCTGTGATTGATGTTGCTTCGAAGTTGATCTTCCTCTGCTTAGCGACTGTAGCAAAAGAGATTGTATGGTGGACCCCTCTGAAAGCTTCGAAGTCAGACACTTTCCCATCTGGCCAAGCTCTCATTAATTTCTTCAAACATTATTTAAAGACGAAAGTGAGGGCAGAGAAGAAGGTGCTGCCCTCTAGTTTATAGAAAGGTGTATGAGAATGGCAAGACTGTTGAGACTGAATGGCTCTACTCTGAGGATGCTTTTTCTAAGTAGGAAGAAAAAAACTGGAAGAGAGCACTTTCCTATGCTTTGGGGATGGCAGAGTAATCCGTGTCTAAACTAAATGCTTGAACGACTTGGTCGCTTCCCCTAGTTAGTCATTTCTAAGTTGATATTATGAGATGTGTTAAATTCAAACTTCTTGAATATTTCTATTAATCCGTTTCTAATCTAAACTTGGCGTAGCCACTACTTATGTATGACATTGCTAATCTATCAACTCCCTATAATCCAGTGCTTTGAGATTTGGTGCATTCTCTTAGTGTGCTGCAAATGAACAATCATAGAATATCGGTTACCTCGGATCAACTAAAGATTCGCATAGATATGTCGAATAAAATGTTACTCTTTTTTATATTTTTCACGCCAGGAATAATTATTCTGGTTTTCGTATAGTTGTGGTAAATTCCCTTCAAAAGTTCATGGTTTTTAAAATAGTTAGATAATAGTCCATGATATCTAATAAGGCCTTTCTACATGATGGCTTGTTCTCAATTCCGTGCATTCAGTTATTAACGGCAGCAATGTGGTCCCAAAGTTTTCAAGCTTACTTCATGAAGAATGTGTGAACTATCGATTTCCCATTTGCGTTTATTGAGCTGACTAGCTTATATTTTGGGGGTAAGGAAGAAGACACTAGTTTTGTGGTCTTTAAGAGTGATATAAGGTCTGTTTACGACGAGGTAGTCTCCATGAACTTCTATTATTAGCTGGCAAGCTAGTTCTTTCCCATTTTTATTTAGTATATTGTAAACTTCAGATTAGATTTCTTTCAAATTTTCACAATATTTCATAGTTCATACTGTACCGAACTGAAGAGTTCCCGATATTGAAACAGTCTCCGATACCTAGTTACTTGGCGAACATTCCTAGCTTCCAAATGCAGCAAAATCCAATCTTCTTGCGTTTCATTAGACGTCTGGACCGATTGGTTTCTTTTGCACAATAGCAATAATCAGATTCTGGGGCGGCCATATATTCGCCAGAAAAAATGGATCGACCTAGCTAAAGACTTGCGAAATGACTGCTCTCTTCATCCTTTAAAAACTTTAAGGTAACATAGAGGGGAAGAAATGATGCAAATAAATTCTGCGTGAAACAAAACATGTTGAGTCGTTTTGGGTTTTACATGATGGAAAAATAGGGTCAAACAGCTATATGTAATGCATGGCCGCAGTCAAATGACTGAAACAAGTAAAAGGTAAAAGGTATATATATATGTGTGTGTGTGTGTGTGTATGCGTGTGTGTGTTTGTGCGAGTTAATGTTAATATATATATATATATATATATATATATTGTTCTATTTGGGGATGGTCATGTTGCAAGTTTAGCCAATGAAAACGCACACACTATATATTTGGTGTTCACTTGCTTCAGCTTTGTTTTATATTAATCGTATTTCGGCCAAAGTTCTTTCGTCATACTTCTCTGACCTCATTAGTGGTCTTTTGCTTTCTTCTTTCTTTTTTGTGTGTCTCACCTTACTAATGATCAGCCAATACAAAATAACTGATCATTAGTAAGGAGAGACACACAAAGCAAAAAGAAGAAAGCAAAGGACCACTGATGAGGTCACAGAAGTGTGACGAAAGAACTCTGGAACTCGGAATACGATTAATGTAAAATAAATCTGAAGCAAGTGAACACCAAATATATAGTGCGTGTGTTTTATTGGCTAAACTGACAACATGACCATCCCCAAATACAACAATATCTGTTGTATTTGTCCGAATATTTGTTTAGCAGATAAAAATTCCTTCGCAGTATCATTTCTCCCTCTCTCTCTTTGTCTCTCTCACCGTCTCTCTTTCTCCCTCACTCTCTCTTTATATATGCCTATCTCCCCCACTCCCCTTTCCTACAGATATTTTCCTTCTTCCAAAAGTCCCTCGTTTCTATTATACATATCTACAAACACACATACACATATACACACTCCCACACAGAGAAAACACACACATAGACACGCACGCACGCACGCACGCA
>NC_069001.1:14603470-14605911 GCF_001194135.2 Octopus bimaculoides | reverse complement strand
TGTTCGATGACCTTTTGCCATCTTTCTGGCAACTTCATGATTCTGCGCTCGTAGAACTTATGGTCCTCATCAAACAAAAACTTATGCAAGTGCGATTTCAGGTCATCATCATAATTGAAAGTTTTACCATTCAAAGAATGTTGCAAACTTCGAAATAAATGGTAATCTGATGATGCAAGGTCAGGGCTATATGGTGGATGTGACATCACTTCCCAACCAAGCTCCAATAACTTTTCAAGAGTTACCAAAGACATGTGTAGTCTAGCGTTGTCATGGTGGAACACGATTCCTTTACGATTTGCCAATTCTGGCCGTTTTTCTTTGATGGCTTCCTCGAGTTTTTTTAGTTGTTAACAGTAAATATCTGAATTTAAACGTTTGGTTCCTTGGAAGCAGCTCAAAATACACAACACCTTTGTAATCCCACCATATTTACAGTATGATCTTTTTTGATGCAATTGAGCCTTTGATGTGGTTTGTGTCGAGTCATTACGCTTGGACCATGATCGTTTTCAATTGATGTTATTGTAGACAATCCATTTTTCACCACCAGTGAAGATTCGTTTAAAAAAAAGGTCGATTTCATTGCGTTTGAGATGCATATATCAAATATTGATTCATAGCATTAAATGAATCTCTTTCAATTTATGTGGAACCCAAATATCGAGCTTCTTAACGAGTCCAAGACATTTTAAGTGATTTTCAATTGTTGTGTGATACATTTAACCTCTCTGCAATCTCTCTCACAGTTAGATGACAATCAGATTCAATTATGGCTTTGATTCAGTCATCATCAACTTCAGTAGGTCGCCCAGAACGTTGGTCATCTTTGAGTGAAAAATCTCCAGAACAGAATTCTTTAAACCATTTCTGATATGTGTGTTCTATTAAGATATATATATATATATTTAAGCATGTGTTTTTGCGTCTGTGTTTGTTCTCCACCACTGCTTGATAATCGGTGTTGGTGTATTTACGTTCCCGTAAGATAGCGTTTCGGTAACAGAGGTCGATAGAATAAGTACCAGGCTTTAAAGAAGTAAGTCCTAGGGTGAATTCATTTGACTAAAAATTCTTCAAGCCAGTGCCACAGCATGGCCACTGTCTGATGATTGAAACAAATAAGAGCTAAAAGAGGAGTACGATTTGAACGCAGAACGTACAGAATTGGACGTTATAAACTACCACAAGATATTACATTTTCAGCCACTGATGGTTTTGCCATCTACCCACGTCTACAATAATAATAATGATAATAATAATAATAATAATAATAATAATAATAATAATAATAATAATAATAATCCTTTCTACTATAGGCACAAAACCTGAAATTTTTTTGTGGGGATTAAGTCGACTACATCGGCTCCAGTTCGCAGCTGGTACTTAATTTATCGACCCCAAAAGAATGAAAGTCAAAGGCGACTGCGGCGGAATTTGAACTCAGAACGTAAAGACGATGGAGATGGCGCTAAGCATTATGCCCAGCGTGTTAATGATAATAATCCTTTCTTCATTAGGCACAAAGCCCGAAATTTTGGGGATGGGGCTACTAGATTACATCGACACCCACCCCTGAATAGCAAAGTCGATTTCGATCGAGCTGGACCTTCGAATATAAAGATGGACGAAATACCGCTGACCATTTGGTCTGGCATGCCAACCATGCAGCCAATAATAATATGAATCCGTTTTACTAAAGATACAAGACCCGAAATTTTGGGGAAGGGGACTAGTTGATCGCATCGGCTCCAGTACTCAACTGGTCCTTATTTTAGTAGCTCCGGAAGGATGAAAGGTGGGGTCAATCGCAGCGGAATTTAAACTCAGAACGTGAAGACGGACGAAATGCCGCTAACCGTTTTGTCCGGTGTTAGCGATTATGACAGGTTCCACCTTCATAATAATAATAATAATAATGATGATGATGATGATGATGATGATGATAATAATAATAATAATAATAATAATAATAATAATAATAATAATAATAATAATAACAACAACGACGACGACGACGATGATGATGATGATAATAATAATGATAATGATAATAATATAATAGTAATAGTAATAATAATAATAATAATAATAATAATAATAATAATAATAATAATAATAATAGAGAGATAAAGGAAGTGTGTGCGTGTGTGCATGTGTGTATGTGTGTATGCGCCTATTAATGTCATTACAGATGAAAGATTTCTTAAGCTAGTTCTTAAATAAAGTCATATTTGGATTGTCGACGCTTAAACAAAACGGAAGATAAAAAGAAAGCAAAGGCATAAAAACAGAAGGAAAAGAAGAAAAAAAAAACAAAAACTAGATCAAAGTCGCCATACTTTGACATTTAACTGATGTCATCTTATGACAGACAGAAAAAAGGTGAAATCTTTAAAATTATTTACATTTAATTTAGATTTAAGACAAAGAAAAAAAGA
>NC_069001.1:14600898-14603051 GCF_001194135.2 Octopus bimaculoides | reverse complement strand
TCTCTCTCTCTCTCTCTCTCTCTCTCTCTCTCTCTCTCTCTCTCTCTCTCTCTCTCTCTCTCTTGCTCTCTTACTCTATTTCTCTCACTTTATCTCGGTAACCCAAGAGCTCGATGCAATGTCTCGTTTCATTTCCAGTACTTCACCATTTCATGTTCTGAATAAAATTGCTGTTCTTTTGCCGAAGGGAAATTCGGAACAAGCAACCTTATGACCAATAGTATTCCAGTTGTGACCATCCCGATTAAGGAGAGGCTCTTACTCTCCTTGCTGGAAATAACAACCAAATCACCTTCAAGTTACATACCATCACTCTCAGTAAAAGAAGTATAATATTGTACAAGATACAGTATGTCTGAAATATAAAATCCGACGAGATGGTCACTGCTGGAATGTCCTTTATTCATTGGTTGATGTGGTTCTATATTCATTGTGTCCAAATAAAAGATGGGATTGTCATGGTTGGGACACCTTTGATCATGAATCTGCTTGATCAGGGACGAACTTGAGTTAGGCAACTATGACGAGAATGGCAACGACTGCATTGCCAACAACGCGTCACAGAGAGGAGTCTCTATGTGGCAAGAATATTTACTAGAAATAGCAGTTCGAGTTTTCTAACTCTAAATTTACAATCTGATGTTTTCAAAAGTGAAGGAGAAAAAAGAGAATGACAATGTAGTGTGTTGGTGAGAAAGAGGGAGTGAGAGAGAGAGAGAGAGAGAGAGAGAGAGAGAGAGAGAGCATTTAACGTGTAGATAAGAAAAAGGGAAAGGACCGAAAGTTTTGTGCATGGCTCTTAACACGCATACACACACCCGTTGTTGTTGTTGTTGGCACTCCGTCGCTTACGACGTCGAGGGTTCCAGTTGATCCGATCAACGGAACAGCCTGCTCGTGAAATTAACGTGCAAGTGGCTGAGCACTCCGCAGATAGGTGTACCCTTAACGTAGTTCTCGGGGATATTCAGCGTGATACCGAGTGTGACAAGGCTAAGCCTTTGAATTACAGGCACAACAGAAACAGGAAGTAAGAGTGAGAGAAAGTTGTGGTGAAAGAGTACAGCAGGGTTCGCCACCATCCCCTGCCGGAGCCTCGTGGAGCTTTATGTGCTTTCGCTCAATAAACACTCATATATATATATATATATATATATATAGGCACATGTGTGACTGTGTGGTAAGTTTGCTTCCCAACCACATGGTTCCAGGTTCAGTCCAACTGTGTGGCACCTTGGACAAATATAGTTTAGTGTAGCCTTGGGCCAACCAAAGCCTTTTGAGTGAATATTGTAGTCATATATATCCAGCGTTCGAGCGATATGTGATGGGAATGGCACGGCTGGAGCAACTTTAATCATAAACCTACGCAACCATGGACTAACCTAGGGCTGAACACTGCCACTGCTAATACTACAGACAAGAACATCACTGATAATAGTGTTGCCATATCCTCCAATCACAAAACAACCGCAGCAACAACAATAACAATCACAATAACAACAGCAATAATGACATTTAACAACAACAACAACAACAACAACAACAACAACAACAACAACAACAACAACAACAATAACGAGATGGCCTCGATGCGATGATGGATTGGCAACAAACTTAAACTGTCTGGAGCCAATAATATCGATTACCTCTCTGCCGACTCACCAACTCTTGCCACACGTCATTAATATCATTACTACCACCGCCACAAGTGCTACCACCACAACCACCGCCACAACCACAGCTACACGCGCCAACACCATAAACACAAGTAACCTCCTTCAACAAAAACACCACCACTACCACCACCACCACCACATATGCAACAAATACCAATACCACAAACACCACCACAGCCACAACCACAACCACAACCACAAACAACAACACCACTACCACCAAAGCCGCCGCCACCTCTAAGGTGAGTACAATCAAGGTCAACATCGCCAACACCATACCATCGTCATGACCCCTACAACCATCGTCCTTACCATCAAGACCCACCAACTACCATAACCTCTATCACGTAAAAAAAAACTTACCACTCCAAACATCACCACGACCGCCGCCACCACTACCATAAATAGTCACCACCATTATTAAAATGGTCACCAACACCATTCTCCACCACCACCACCACAGCCGCCACCGCC
>NC_069001.1:14599090-14600284 GCF_001194135.2 Octopus bimaculoides | reverse complement strand
GGCAGTAGACGTGAATGGTCACCGACATAATAGACAGCAGGGACCAGATGATTTGGGGTAGAGGTCGTGGTGGCAGGAAAAAAAAGAAGAAATTGAAAGGTTGGTTAGAGACTACAAGGATAGATAGATAGATAGATAGATAGATAGATAGATAGATAGAGGAATGAACGGATGGTGCATTAGACAAGCAGACGGCTCATTGATTGGATAAATGGCGGTGTGAATGACCTGAAGATATGAATGCACAGATCGATGACTGGTCGGAAGCTGAGCCGGTGGGATGGGCTTCAACAAAAGGCTTACCACATTTTGAAAGGAATTATGAAAATTGCCGCTAATTTTGACAGAAGGCCAGCAAATTTGAAATGCGATGGTTGGTCGTTACCATTAACCCCAGTGCTTGACTTGTATTTTATTTTATCAACCCCGGAGGGGTATAAAGGCAAAGTTGGCTGCGGCGAAATTTGAACTCAGAACGTTAACTGAGTCAAATAAGGCAAAGTATTATATCCGACGCACTCTTATTATTCTAAGACACTCTTCTTAATAGTAGTTTCACATTTTGGCACACGGCCAGCAATCTTTGAGGGGAAGGAGATTAGTCGATTACATCGACCCACAGTATATGACTGGTACTTATTTTTTCGATCTCGAAAGGAGGAAAGGCAAAGTCAGACTTGGCGAAATTTGAATGCTCATGGGTATTTCGTACGACGCTCTAAATAAGGACTTAATTAGGGGTACTTAATTAACGACGGAGCTTCTTAATTCCGACGACGTAAAGATATATATATATATGTGGGATCACTACTTCTTTGTTATCTCCCCTTCTTCTTAACTCTCCTGTGTGACCTTTCTGTCCGGCATTCGACATGATAGATCGCTGAGCACTACACATATATTTTTTTTCTCTCCTTGTTTCTTTCCGTGTTCCTTTCTGTTGAAGAGCGTAGGCTCGAAACGTTAAAGACTTTCTCTATTCCCGAGCGTTATACTAATACATCCATTTGTTGTTTACAGCACCTGTCTTCGTCTGTTGTTTTTTCGTGAATTCTACTATATATATATATATATATATAGATATGCAGGGCAGGGAATCATCAATTAGTAATAAAATTAATAATTAACAATTTCTGCCGGGTAGCTCAGTATGAAAAAAACGTTCTTCGGTAAATAATTTATAATCATAAATAT
>NC_069001.1:14595616-14598012 GCF_001194135.2 Octopus bimaculoides | reverse complement strand
CATACATACACGTGAATACAAGTGAGTGTGTGTGTGTGTGTGTGTGTGTGTGTGTACAAATATGTGACACTTATTCGGTAGCCATGATAAAACTCCGAGTTTCGGATGCCGGGGTGGGAACCCACGTCAACATCTCTTCAGTTATCCGGCCATTGAAAATTCCTGTGAAAAATGACCGTAAACAAAGGGAAATTACTGTGTGGTTGACTGTTATTAAGACAAAAGAGCTATAGACCGCTAAGTAAGGGGAAGGGGTAGTGGTTATGGTGTAGAAAAGTCTATAGTGTTCGCGTAAGCGCACCAATCCGTTCAATCGCCTATATGTATATACTAAACCACCCTCGCTTGAAACATACACATGCTCACCCACATACTCGCCAAAACTATACATATATGTACATATACATATATATACCCGCATACACCCACACACACGCACTAACGCCGAGGTCGACTTTGCCTTTCATCCTTTCGGGGTCGATTAAATAAATACTAGTTACGCACTGGGGTTGATATAATCGACATAATCGACTTAATCGACTTAATCCGTTTGTCTGTCCTTGTTTGTCCCCTCTATGTTTAGCCCCTGTGGGCAATAAAGAAAATAAAAATAAGAAACGATTATTAATATGGAGACCGTCTGGAATAAAATTAGCCTGGAGTAGTGATCGTCAGAGACAAAACTTTCTTAATGGAGGCCCAGGTTCGCATATAGGTCTCAAGGTGAATTTTTAAGAATTCGTTCTTTCCTTTTTTTTTAAATTTTTCTTTCTTTTATTTATTTATTTTTTTTTTTTGAAACGTGCGTTTTTTGTGACATCAAGTTCAGTAAATTGTTTCGAAAGAATATTTATTCCTTTCTTTCTCGTTTCTATTTCTTCATCTAAGGACTTCTGTCTGAAGCGTCGATATTTCTAGTTCTTTATTGCAGCGTAAAACCTTTTTAAAAAATCTATACATTTCATTATGTTTCTTTGTTTTGCCTTTTCATTTTCTTTTTCATTTGCCCTAGAAAGAGAAGTGATGGCCACGGCTAGAATACCTTTGATATTCTAGAGGTCTACTAGAGGTCAAGGTTCACCTAGGATTAAACAGCAAAAACAACGAGACTATAATTGTTACAACAAACCAATATGACAGGAAATATGTAAACAAAATTTTAATGGATTTATTTTATGTCTATATTTTTCAATTTGACATTTTCTCTGAGTGTGTACGTTTGTGTGTATATATATATGTTTGTGTGTATGTGTGTGTTTCTGTACCTGTGTATATGTGTATGCGTAAATGTTTCTCTACGTGTATGTATATGTTTATGTATATATGTATATTTAAGAATATGTGTGTGCGTGTATATATATCTATATATATATATATATATATATATATATATGTGTGTGTGTGTGTGTGTGTGTGTGTGTGTATGTGTGTGCGTGTGTTTGTGTGTGTGTGCGTGTGTGTGTATGTGTGCGTGTGTGTGTATGAGTGCATTCTGTGTGTTTCTGTATGTATATGATTGTATATTTGGCTTTTTGTACGTGTATATATATAATATTTGTAAGCTTGCGTGGGTTTGATATTGTGTGTGTTTGTCTTTCGTCCTGTGTGCGTGTCTGCACGCACGCGCGTAATTCAGCCAGTTCTATGTGACAGTTTATATTATTTTAGCCCCAGGTCAGCTCTGGTCGAGATTTATGATAAATTGCATTCCAACCGCGACTTCCATACCCTTACCATTCCAACATGGTCTAAGCACATCTTTAACCCACATATTATTCTCAAAGATAAGATGTCATCACATATATAATCCAATCTTAATGCACTAAACATATAACCAGAAGCATTCCAACCTGGACCATCCTCTCAAACGGAATTTATCGTTCCCACTTTACCTTATACGATGTGTCCTTCCAAATTTTTAGGACAAAGTATAATTTGAATGGGATTTGGTTACCTTTTCTAGCAAGACGGGTGATTACATACAATCTGTTTTATTAGGCCAAGACGTTCTGTCATTGGGCAAACGGTGATGGTCATGTTCAAATTGAAACAAATGAACAAACAATGGATCGTGTCTAAAATTTGGTCCAGATCAGCCCTAACCAAGCAGTCCTATATCTGAGGTCGCTCCAGCCATGACCATTTCGAAGTTCGAAGTATGTTGGGCTACGTTATCTTATGTTATTATATGGCGTATATTTAGCAGTTTGTGTATTGATGACGTTGTTGTTGTTGTTGTTGTTGCTGGTGCAGCAATGATGGCGGCATTAGTGGTAGGACTGTCCAGTTTCACCACACCCTTTCATATTATACACACACACACACACACACATATATATATATGTATGTATGTATGTATGTATGTATATATAAATATATATATATATATATATATA
>NC_069001.1:14594843-14595595 GCF_001194135.2 Octopus bimaculoides | reverse complement strand
TTATGTTATTATATGGCGTATATTTAGCAGTTTGTGTATTGATGACGTTGTTGTTGTTGTTGTTGTTGCTGGTGCAGCAATGATGGCGGCATTAGTGGTAGGACTGTCCAGTTTCACCACACCCTTTCATATTATACACACACACACACACACACATATATATATATGTATGTATGTATAGTCAGGCACACATATGTAGATACATACGTACGCTATAACCGGCCTCCCTTAACACGTCTTGTAAAAAATGAGCACAAACAACAATAGCAAATAAAATAAGCAAAATGGCCGCTTAATGGTGCCTGCCATGATATTATTGCTTGGTTTGAGAGGAGCAGTAAAAACAATACGCCTGCATATACATACATACATACATACATACATACATACATACATACATATATAAATATATGCATACATACATGCATGCATGCATGCATGCATACATTCGTATATATACTTATATATATATATATTATGTATATATTTAAAATGGCGGCGTTGAGTAGGACAATGAAAATATCACATTATTACACACGTGCCGGTCATACGCCAAATAATATCAGCTTTCATGATTATTAATCTTTTCATCATCATTGTTGTTCCTTGTTGTTTACTCACTGTTGTCGTTTTTTTTTTATCGTTTTGTTTTGTTTTTGTTGTTATTGCTGGTGTCATTGCGGTCTCACTCGATCTCATTTCTGTTCTTCGGAGTGTTCTCTCTCTCTCTCTCTCTCTCTCTCTCTCTCTCT
>NC_069001.1:14591125-14592336 GCF_001194135.2 Octopus bimaculoides | reverse complement strand
CGTTTCGTGATGCCTTTCATCATTTTGCTATCGATGAAATAAGTACCAGTTGCGTACTGGTGTCAATATAATCGATTGTCCCTCTTTCCCTAAATTTGAGGGTCCTCCCTATACAAGAAAGGATTATCTATGTCGACACAACCAATACCAGCCCTAGTAATAATCCATACCATTATCACAACCACAAACATTACAATCATCGCCATCACAACCACAAGAGCCACAACCATCCTTACCGAACCCCACCACCACCACCACCGCCGCCACCGCCACCATCAACACCTATATTATGCTTAGAAATACAATCACCGGCAATACCATCGATGCTCTTAACCAACCACCACCATCAAAACCATCACCACTACCATCATCACCACCACCATCAGCCCAATACGCAAAACGAGCGAACGTGTAACATGTCGCTCGACCTCCTGGAAACAGCAGCCTAAACACCATATCGTACTTCACAATTTACTGTCTTAGAGATGGACACTTTTGATAAAACAACCGTTGGTTCCACTTCTCATAGGAAAAACGCTGGATGGCCACGGATGGAATTCCTTTGATCATAGGGTTGCTTGATCAGGCTTAAACTTAGAATTAAACAACCGCCATTGCCACAACGCCGTTCCTCCAATGCAGCATTTCAGCAGTGGCTGATTATGAAGTAGGAAGTAGTAGTAGTAGTTGTAGTAGTAGTAGTAGTAGTAGTAGTAGTAGTAGTAGTAGTAGTAGTAGTAGTAATAGTAGCAGCAGCAGCAGAAGCAGAAGCAGAAGCAGCAGCAGCAGCAGCAGCAGTAGGAAGAGGAGGCTGGTGTGGGGATAGGATGAAAGCCATCAATCACTTGCTAATCCGTTCACTTAAGAAGTCTTATGTAAATATAGACGAGGACACAGGCATTTAGTTGTGTGATTTAGAGTTACGTGGGCGTTTGGTCAAGTGGTTAGGAGTTTTGAACACATGGTCATAAGACTGTGGGTTCGAATCCTTGCCCAGCCAACGCAATGCTTTC
Source organism: Octopus bimaculoides (assembly GCF_001194135.2). NCBI lineage: Eukaryota > Metazoa > Mollusca > Cephalopoda > Octopoda > Octopodidae > Octopus > Octopus bimaculoides. The sequence goes on along the minus strand of NC_069001.1, from coordinate 14,591,323 downwards.
TTTTGTGCCTCTGTGTGTGTGTGTGTGTGTGTGTGTGTGTGTGTGTTTAGGGTTCTTCATTTCACGTTATACGCATATACACACATACATATATATCACATTGATCACCTTGACCGACCAGTTCGTCGGGCGTTCACTTCACACCACTGGTCACAGCACGCTGTCCACTTCTCTCTGGATCGCGTCTTCCTGATCCAC
>NC_069001.1:14584172-14585503 GCF_001194135.2 Octopus bimaculoides | reverse complement strand
GGTGGTGGTGGTGTCGGTGGAGGTGGTAGTGGTGGTATCGGTGGAGGCGGCGGCGGCGGTGGTAGTGGTTGTGGGGATGATGATGATGATGATGATGGTGGTGGTGTGGGTGATGATGATGACTTCTCTTATATTTCTCTTCAGAAAATAAACCAATCATTTTTTTTTTCTAGTTACCCTTTACTTCTACTTTTAAGCATGCATAAAATGAAGACATACTCTCTCTCTCTCTGCCTTTCTCTCTCTCTGCCTTTCTCTCTCTCTGCCTTTCTCTCTCTTTCACTTTTGTTCTACTCTCTTGCCCCCATGGGATTTAAGACAGGTTATTATCTGGAATGTGATAGACTTTGTGGTATCGGACTCAACAAATCCCTAGAAATTTTGGTTGGCTGGCTGGTTGGCTGGCTAACTCATTTCTCCAGTCACGCTTTACATCCTATATTATATTATCTCATATATATGATATGATTCCTTCTACTACAGGTATAAAGGGCTGAAATTTTATGGGGAGGGACTAGTCCGATACTTCGACCCCAGTAGTGAACTGGTACTTACTTTATCGACCCCGGAAGGATGAATAGCGAAATTAGAACTCGGGACGCGAAAATGGACGAGAATGTTACTCAGTATTCTGCCAGCTCGTAGCCTTATGTATAACATAATGTGTGTGTGTGTGTGTGTGTGTGTGTGTGTGTGTATCTTTGTGTCTGCGTTTGTCCCCACCATTGCTTCAGAACCGATGTTGGTATGTTTACGAATCAGTAATATAGCGGTTCGGCAAAAGAGACCGATAGAATAAGTCCTAGGCTTAAAAAAAAATAAGATGAGAGAAACAGACAAAAGATAAAAGATATTTAAGTATGTAAGCGCAGCCATAGCAGTGTGGTTCAGATGCTTGTTTTTGCAACACTCTCGTTCCGGGTTCAGTCCCTCTGCGCGGAACTTACTGCAAGTTTCTTTCACCGAAATCTCAGACCGACAGCTTTGTGAATGGATTCGACACACGGAAAATGCGTAGAAGCCCTTCGCATGTGCTTGTATACATTTGTGTACGTGTCTGTACACAGAAACACATGCATTGGCACATACACTCTCACGCATACATACATTTAGCACACACAGATACACAGACGTACACAGGAGAGGCTGTGTGGTAAGTAGCTAGCTTATCAACCACATGGTTCCGGGTTCAGTCCCACTGCGTGGCACCTTGGGCAACTGTCTTCTACTATAGCCTCGAGCCGACCAAAGCCTTGTGAGTGGATTTGGTAGACGGAAACTAAAAGAAACCCGTCGTATATATATATATGTGTGTGTGTGTGTGTGTGTGT
>NC_069001.1:14580542-14582487 GCF_001194135.2 Octopus bimaculoides | reverse complement strand
GTATGTATGTATGTATATACATACACACATACATATGTATACGTGTGTGTGTGTATTTTCAATATGTACAAATAAAACGAAAAAATACATAAATAGTTACCAGAGTAGCAAAACCTTCACATAAGTACCACCTGTAAAGGTAGAAATTCCACGGTTTAGTGAAATGTTTGTGTATAACAGATAAACAAAGAAACGGAGTTAAACGCGGGTGTTATTCAAATCTTAATACTTCCGACATATGTTTCGAATAAAATATTGGTATTATTCCAGAGGGAATAAAATGATGTAAAACAGTGCGATCATCTCATCAGGGGGAAAAAGGAGAAACAAAACACATAAGCCATTTTAACCGGGTGTGATGAGTGCGTATATGATGAAGGGAACGCTGGCAAGTTATGTTTTAGAAAAATAAACTTTAATAGATTTAACGTCAAATTAAAATATATAAAAAAAGAACAGTAATGAACGATTGAAGAACAAATATATTGTGCGTATGTTTATTTGGCAAAAAAAGAAAACACATACATACATATATATACATATATATATATACATAAATATTATATACATACATATCTATATACATACGCACATATATTCTTTTATTCTTTTGTTTTTTTCAGACATTTGAATGTGGCCATGCTGGAGCACTGCCTTTAGTCGAAATAAATCGACCCTAGGGCTTATTCTTTGCAAGCCTAGTACTTACTCTATTGATCTCTTTTGCGGATCCACTAGGTTACGAGGGCGTAAACACACCAGCATCGGTTGTCAAGTGGTGATGGAGATAAACACAGACATACAAACATATACATATACACACAAATTCGGAAGGCATTTAAATATTTCAATTCTTAATTATAATTGCTTTTCATATGTTATGTAATAAGTATAATTTTTCTGGAAAAGTTTACTATATTAAATAAATAGATAACGAATTGTCGTGGCGTAAAATCTCTATTATTCTAATTGTCGTTACGTAGAATTCTTATGCTTATTTCTTCATTCTTCGTTATCCACTGATATCACCAAGAGATGAATACAAAAATATGTTTTCTTAAATTATATTTCTTCTTAGCGTTCATTTTTGTATGCGTTCCTGTACAGGAAATACTTCCATAGTTCACTTTGAATTTAACTAATTTTGGATCGACTAGAAAACATTGTGTTAACATTGTGTATTTTCAGAAATATTAATTTCAGTGATATTTTCTATATCTAAATATATTGATGCAAGAGAAACAATTGTTGGTTTTGTAAGGACAATTCTAGAATTAAAGATGGGATATTCTCTATACATGCTTTTGTAGTCCAATGCTCTGAATTTCTCGAAATTCTTTTAAATGATATTTAGATCCACATGTCATACATGAGGAAAGAACTTGGATGTGTATTTGACTTGCATTTACTGGTATCTTATTACATACACACATATATACACTTCTATCTATCTAGCTATCTATCTGTACACACACACACACACACACACATACATACACACACACACATATATGTAGATAGATAGATAGATAGATAGATAGATAGATAGATAGATAGATATGCACACACATCGAATGTCGAGTACTGTAAGGTGAGACAAGGTATTAATCCGTCTTCTCTGACGCTTTTTTTTTGTTAATGTAGTCAATGATGAGGTGTTTAATTCCTCCCTCATAAATAAATAAATAAATAAATTATAAATAAATAAATAAATAAATAAATAAATGTGATATACGTGCCTATACACATGGTGTCCGTATGGTTGCCAGCGTCTGTATATGCAGACATTTGTGCTATGCCTGTATGTATATATGTATGCATGCAAGCATGTACGTAGGTATGTATATGCGCATGTAAGTAGGTAGGTAGAGTTATAATTCTGTTTGGAAATATGTACATTTGAATTTATGTAAGTATATATATATATATATACATATATATATAT
>NC_069001.1:14576158-14578658 GCF_001194135.2 Octopus bimaculoides | reverse complement strand
GTATTCATGTACACACACCATATCTATAGCTATATATCTGTATCTATATATTTGTCAATTATATCCATATCCACATCTATATATCTGTCAATCTGTTTGTCTGTTTGTCTGTCTGTCTGTCTGTCTGTCTGTACGTATGTATGTATGTATGCGTATGTATGTATGTATGCATGCATGTACGTATGGCCATTGGCGTAACGTGGCTATGATGTAAGAAGTTTGATGTCCAACCATGTTTTTTCTGATTCAGTCACACTGCGTGGCATCTTGGACAAGTGTCTTTTACTATAACCTCAGGCCGGACAAAGCCCTGGGAGTGGAGGATTTTGATGGTGGTGATTGAAAGAAGACCGTCTTATATATATAGGTTAAAAAATGTATTGTAAATGCACAAACGAAGAACAGACACAGAATGGCAAGTTAAGAAACATACACTAAATGCACAGACGAACAGAAAACAGACACAGAAGGTCCTCAATACCGCATCAGTTATCGGCCAGTGAGTCTAACGCAATTTCGTGTCTTTAACGATAATATTATTTCCTAGCTGGTGGCTCTTTGAAGACTTGCAGGGAATATGAGACCGAGAACAGGCAAACAATACATGAATGACAAGCGATACAGAAGTGGATATACGAAAACGAATAAATGTAATTCAAGAAGAAACTGTTAGTGGACGGACAAGGGACAAAAACGAAATAAATAAATGAAAGTAAGCAAATAGAATGTAGCTTTAAGGCTAGGTGAAAATGAAGTAGGAGTAACGCTTAGAGGGAAATCCCAAAGGATTGGAAACAGAAGGGCAACGGACAGCGAAACAGGTTAAAGAATTTACGACAAGTTGCTTCCACGGCTGATGTAAAAAGGAGAGAGAAAAGGCAAAAAAAATTTTTTAAGGGCTAATCACGGGTCGCGTATCAGTAGCGGGCAGATGGAAACACAGAGATCAGAGGAGAGCGTGCGAGCAAGCGAGCGAGAGAGAGAGAGATGGAGAGAGAGAGAGAGAGAGACAGACAGACAGACAGACAGACAGACAGAAAGAAAGAAAGAAAGAAAGAAAGAAAGAAAGAAAGAAAGAAAGAAAGAAAAAAGGAAGAGACAGAGAGAGATAAAAAAGGAGAAAGAAGAAAAGCTAGAAATAGAAGGCGCACGAATGTATAAATAACTTACTGTAAATAAAACCAAATGTGCGTTGAGTTCCGTTAATTAATAAGTTAAATAATGTTTAGTAAATGCACAAACGTAAAACAGCCTCAGAATGACAAGTTAAAAACATATTGTAAATGCACAGATGAGCATATATATACCGCAAAGTTGGTTCATCTGGGACACTTGACAGTAAGAGTTCCAGCTTTATTTTGAAGACACCTACATCTACTCCATGCAGGTCTCTCAGGTCCTTCGGGGGGATATTGAAGAGCTGTGGACCTCCGAAGCCCAGGCTATTGCAATATCTTGTCCTACATCTTGATGGCAAATTTGGAGTCCTTGGCACTATGCAGTGGCGCCCAACTCTAGTATTTGTGTAACTCTCGATGCCAAAGTTTACGACAAGTCCTTCCAGGATCTTCCAGATGTATATTATAGCATATCTTTCTCGCCTACGCTCTAAGGAATAGAGTCTTAATCTCTTGAGTATTTCCCAATAGCTTATATGCTGCATAGAGGCCATCTTCGTATAGCTTCGTTAGATTGCCTCAAGTTCTGAGATTAATTTGTCTCTGGTTGGTGACCAAAGCTGAGAGCAATAGTTAAAGTGGCTTAGGACAAGTGTCCTCCGGAGGACCATCAGGGTTTCCTGATTTCTTGATCTAAAAGTTCTAAGAATCCATCCGGTCAGCCGCCTGTATTTCATTGACAATTTAGCAACATCTACATGAAAGGATACATCATTACTCATGTAAATGCCCAGGTCTCGCACTGTCTCTGCTTCTGGGATTGCAGTCCCTCCAGGTCCAGTGTATTTAATAGGTACTGCATTTAGTTTTGCATGCTGATAGCACAAGGCTTGAAACGTTTCAGCATTAAACAGCATGTTATTCTTTTCAGCCCACTTGTATATTTCATCCAGCTCACATAGCAGGTGCATTGTGTCTTCAGGGTTCTGTATTACATGTGAAACTTTTGTATCATCTGCATAACTTGTGATCGTGGCTCTCTGTATGGTTGAGGGCATGTCCGAGAGGGCCATTATGAACAGTAGTGGTCCCAAAACAGTGCCTTGCGGAATACCGCTCACTATTTGCGTGTCATTGGAGGTGGCCCCATTGGCTACTATCACCTGACTTCTATCCTTTAGAAAGTCATGAAGCCATTCTCTCAGTTTTCCAACTATGCCAAGATATATCATTCCATGATCGACTTTATCAAAGGCCTTTGCAAAGTCGAGATATATCACTTCCACATTTGAGTGGTTGAGCAGCTGTTTCAGCACCCAATCATAGTGTTGTAAGAGCTGAGTCAGGCAACTTCTTCCTGATCGGAAACCATGTTGGGTGTC
>NC_069001.1:14573239-14574501 GCF_001194135.2 Octopus bimaculoides | reverse complement strand
CATATATGCATGTATTTATCTACGTAAATATGCATTTATGTATACATACATATGTTTATATCGTTATTCAAGTACGTATATATATGTATATATAAATACACACACGCATATATACATACATATTTACATACATACATACATACATACATACATACATACATACATACATATATATATAATTATATTATGTATTCAGGTATAAATAGTATGTGTTTTTATGTATGTGCGTCAGTGTGTGTTTGTATTTATTTATGCATAAATAATTGTATATACTCATATATGCATCTATATACGTAGATATGTTTGCATATATTTTCATATCTGCGCGAGTATATATGAATATATTTATGAATGCTCTTATTAATCTATGTTTATTCTTACGTATTTTTATATGAGTATATGCTTGTATATAATTGGACGTATGTGTACATGTATGAATATATTTATGTATATATGTGTAGCAATAATAGTAGTAGTAGTAGTAGTAGTAGTAGTAGTAGTAGTAGTAGTAGTAGTAGTAGTAGTAGTAGTAGTAGCAGCAGCAGCAGCAACAGGAGTTGTAGCTCCTGGCTGACCTTGTGATTAAGGAATATCCATTACGAATTACGTCACAGCTTTCAAATCTCGTCATTGAAAGCATTTCAGACATTTTGTAAATAAGTCTTCATTATCGCAAGTCTTTCATCTTTTATCTTTTACTTGTCTCAGTCATTGCGCTGCGGCCATGCTGGGGCATTGTTTTGAGAGCTTTTATTCCAAGAAATCGACCCCAATGCTTAATTCATAAAGTCTGGTACGTATTCTAACGAACCTTGTGTCAAATCACTAACATAAACTAAACGGATATCGGTTGTGAATTGACAGGAGGTTCAAACATGGATACAAAGACACTCCTACCATCTTACACAAACATACACACTCATACACACGTACACTCGGAAACGACTTTGTCAGCTCAGTACTAATATATATATTTTTGTATAAGCCTGGTGGTGAATCTATCGTCTCCGTTGTCGGACTGTGAAGTTACAGGGACGTAAACGAATCAAAGTCAGCTGTAAAGTGGTGGTGAGGGAGAAACACAAGCACACACCCATGCACGAGGCTATAGCAGAAGACACATGTCCAAGGTGCCACGCAGTGGAATTGAACCCGGAACCATGCGGTTCGTAAGCAAGCTACTTACCACACAGCTACTCCTGCGCATTTTGAGTTCTATTTTCCCTGTTTGCAACAACATCTCTTTTTATATATATGTGTAT
>NC_069001.1:14569064-14571405 GCF_001194135.2 Octopus bimaculoides | reverse complement strand
CCAAGTCCAACACAGCCATCACCACCACCACCACCACCACCACCACCACCACCACCACCATGATCACCATAATCTCCACCACTATCTCTGCCACCACCACTACAAGCATCACTACTACAACCACCACCACCACCACCACCACTACCACCGATATGTCACCCACCCCCTCTTCATAGGATATGGATGCTGCAGTATCTTGCATCATTAGAATCGTTGGTTTCCGTTTAGTTTGTGATAAATACCAAAGTTGTTTTTCTCTAGTGACCATGGGAAAAAGTCAAACAGTGACACACAGACAAATCGTTCAGGATTCCAGCAAATAATACCAGCAGCAGCAGCGGCAGCAAGGATGGATCTCACAAATTTCCTTTGTTTCAATCTTCCATTATGGAAGTCTGGTTCGCGGTACGAGTTGCTTTTGCTCGCTAGCGCCACCTATGATATTGTCTGATAGGATGTTTTATCCAGCGTGCATGAATGTTTGTGCGTGTGTGTGTGTGAGTGCATGTGTGAGTGGGTGGGTGTAATTGTATGTGTGTGTGTGTCTGTCTGTCTGTCTGTTTGTCTGTCTGTCTGTGTGTGTCTGTGTGTGTGTATGTGTGTGTGTATGTGTGTGTGGATGTGTGGATGTGTGTCAGCATTTGTGTGTTTATATGTTTATGGTATCTTTTGTTGTGCGTTATCTCTCTCCTTCTCTTTCGCTATCTATCTATCTATTAATCTACACACACACACACACTCTCACACATACACGCACACACACACACATATATATATTCCTATATTTGTTTATTGTTTCAGTCAATTGACTGCAGCCATACTGGAGCACCGCCTTTAGTCGAACAAATCAACCCCAAGACTTATTCTTTGTAAGCCCAGTACTTATTCTATCAGCCCCTTTTTGCCGAACCGCTAAGTTACGCAGACGTAAACACACCAGCAGCGGTTGTTAAGCGATGGTGGGGGCACAAAAACAGACAGACAAGCACACACACACACACATGCACACACAAATACGACGGGCTTCTTTCAGTTTTTGCCAACGAAATCAATTCACAAAGCCTTGCTCGGTCCGAGGCATATAGTAGAAGACAGTTGCCCAAGGTGCCACGCAGAGGGACTGAACCCAGAACAATGTGGTTGGTAAGCAAGCTACTTACCACGTAGTCACTCCTACGCCCATATATATACACATAAACTGAAAAAGAAACAGATACATATATATATATATATATGTATATATATACATGTATGTATGTATGTACTTATATATGTATGCATGCATGCATGTATATATGTATGTATGTCATTCATATTTATTTCAATATTTTTTGCCAATAGATACAGAACCGTTTTCTAAACTAGTTCCAAGGCACCATCATTGGAATTTCAACATCAACAAAAGGATATTATTGTATGTATGAATGTATGTATGTATGTATGTATGTATGTATGTATGTATGTTATCAATCAGTTTCATTTCTGTATTTCTTGTCCATAGAGAAAGAGCCGGACTCTAACATAGATTCAAGGCTCCTTCATTGGAACTTTTATCAACACCATCTAGGTATTTGTGCATATGTGTGTGTGTGCAGTATTTGGTGTTAGTGTATGCGCAGATTTGTATGTTTGTTCTATGGATGCGTTTTTATGTCTAGATGCATGCATATGTATTTATGTGCTAAATTTTTGGAAAGTTTTACATATCTTTACAGTTCCATTGATGGCTTGAATCTGTAGTCTTCTATGCTTGTGATTCTTATTTCAAGATTATAGCCGGTTTCTAACCTAGACACAAGCTTCCTTCGTTGGAATATCAACAACATCAACACAGAATTTTTTATGTCTATATATGTATATGTGCAGATTTGTATGTTTTTTGCGTATGTATTATACGCACATAGCTACATGATAGACATGCTCATATACACTTAAATGATAAACTTCTGGAATGTTTTACAGACTTTTACAGTTCCAGTAGCTTTGATCTGTAGTCTTCGAATCGGCTTCTTCAATTATTCAAGATCCGTACTTACGCAGTGTGTGTATGTGTATATATATGTGTGCGAGTGCGAGTGTGTGTCTATATTCTTTTATTCTTTTATTTGCTTCAGTCGTTTGACTGTGGCCATGCTGGAGCACTGTCTTTAGTCGAGCAAATCGACACCACGACTTCCACTAAGCCTAGTAATTATCCTATCAGTCTCTTTTGTCAAGCTATGTTGTGGGAGGAAAACAGAAACACACGACCATATGCATACACACACATATACATACATACATATATATACATACATACATATATATATATATGTATATATATATATATATATATATACAT
>NC_069001.1:14567674-14568611 GCF_001194135.2 Octopus bimaculoides | reverse complement strand
TATATATATATATATATATATATATATATATATGTTCCTCACTCATTGTTGCTGAAGTGTCTCCATTTGGGCGCTGCCACTGAGAGGCAAGCAAAGACATGTGCCTCTTAGAACAGAAAGTGGAGCGATCTTCTCGAATGTCACAAAGGGAATAATCCATGGAAATAGTCTCTCTTTACTTCTGTTCATTTTGGTGTTACACCCATCGTCATTCCTGCTACAAAGAACACATGGCTACAAGCTAGGTGTTGTAACTGCAAGAAATACTAATGTAACCTATAATTTCTTTGTTGATGACCTTAAGATTGATATTAAAAATGTTAACAGTGCCAAAAAGCAAGTGGAATTAACAATATTTTCAGCTGACATAGTAATGGCATTTGGCCAGAAGAAATATTCTTATTTAATTATTGAACGGGGAAAATTAGTCTCCGAGACATAAAACCTCTGCATCACTGGTCTCGCTAGCTTTCCTGTCCCACACAAAGAATGCTACAAGTACCTTGGCATTAATGGAAATATATCTTACTAAGGTACTATGAATTAAAGACAGAGTGACCAAAGAATATTACACCAGACTAAGAAGAATATGTCAATCCGAACTCTCTTCTAAAACAAGACAATATTCCATAATGCATTTACAGTACCAGTGCTGATTCCAATATTGGGGATACTTAACTGGCCTATAGAAGAAATCCACTTCATATACATTAAAACTCACAAGATTCTAACATCAACTAAAATGGTAATTGCAGTGGTATCAGGATAGAATTGTTAGTTTGGCTCCAAGTGGTGATGGCGGTTGTGGTGATGATGACCGTGGTGTTAAGGAGGCGGTGGCGATGGGGATGATGGTGGTGGTAGTGATGGCATTGATGGTAGTGGTTGTGGTAGTTGTAGTGGTGGTGGTTGTGGTAGTTTTGGTGGTGGTGGTGGT
>NC_069001.1:14564881-14566955 GCF_001194135.2 Octopus bimaculoides | reverse complement strand
TCTCTGTATACTTTTCGCGGTTTCATGTTACCGTTTGGAGATACATAATTACGAAGTAAAATCTGAGAAGCATGTTTGCAATAGTCTAGCAATTCTGGACACTGACTTTAGTCTGTCCTCATCCTGAACTGAAACCCAACTATTTCTCAATGAAAACAAAACATGCAATGGCGATCTAAACAATAATTTCTACGTACTTAAGGAATTACATGACCGAGCATCAGATTTTAAAGTTTACAGATTTTGTTTCTTAAAAAATGTAACATCCAATCTTAGATAGACCAGGAAAGAATTTTAAAACAACAATCTGTGAGACTGATGTAAGTACTAAGAGTAGTATTAATATCTGACTGGACTTTAATAAAATATATTACAGCTTTCTAAGTACAGTTACAATTATAGGGGTATACATGTATGAATGAAGTTGTGTGTAGAAGATGGCACTCACATTATTATTGTGAAAAGGAAACATATAAATACAACCTATTATTCTTTTCACACAGAAAAATATATGGAAATTACCCTGGCCACTCACCACAAGATAAGCCCCCCTCATCATTCTACGTCTGAAATCAATAGTAAATCGCTATTCAAATCAGATACAAACTTGAAACTAGTAATTGAAATGGTTTCACAAATTTCCACATAGTGAGCTGGCAGAAACGTTAGCACGCCGGGCGAAATGCTTAGCCGTATTTCGTCTGCCACTGCGTTCTGAGTTCAAATTCCGCCGAGGTCGACTTTGCCTTTCATCTTTTCGGGGTCGATAAATTAAGTACCATTTACGCACTGGGGTCGATATAATCGACTTAATCCGTTTGTCTGTCCTTGTTTGTCCCCTCTGTGTGTAGCCCCTTGTGGGCAGTAAAGAAATAGGTATTTCGTCTGCCGTTACGTTCTGCCGAGGTCGACTTTGCCTTTCATCCTTTCGGTGTAGATAAATTAAGTACCAGTTACACACTGGGGTCGATCTAATCGACTGGCCCCTCTCCCAAAATTTCGGGCCTTGTGCCTTGCGTAGAAAAGAATAACTTTAACCCGTTTAAATCTTAATGGTCGAATGAAAAACGTATATCTAGAAGTGGATGGTCCCAAAATCTGGAAATTGGAAGGACCGATTATTTGAAAACTTCTACAATAGCAATAGATGAACACGTAATTTAGCCCCAGCTAGATAATAATAAATTAGACCTTTAATGAAAGCTATTACGGATGTGTCTACGACCATCCAGTTTTATTTCAGGTTTAAGGTGCCTAGGAATATAGTATCTATTATGTCGACTATTTTTCGACATGAAACTATGTGATTTTAAGGAGAAACCGGAGAGTCTCTTCAGAAAAAAGAATATATTTCAATAGTGATATATTACATAGAAGTTCCAGCCAAATACATCATGATTGATACTCAGAAACACTATTATACACTCATGAACTCCACCCAGCGTATTGTGTTCTATACTACGTTTGCACAATGTAAAATTTTGTCTTTGTATTTAGTTTGGAAGATTCTTTATGTGAATTCGTATATTGAAGCATATTTTTCTGTGTCTTGGGAGAGTCATACTGTTTTAATGCCTTATTGATTAACACACACACACCGGTTCAATTTCCTCTCATTATTTTTCTTTCTTAAAATTTTCGTTGCTTCTTGCAACCTCTTCAGTCGTCGTTCACTCTGTCTGTTATCGGAGCTACGTTTTTTTTATTTGTTTGTGCGCATGTGTGTGCGTCGGTGTGCATGTGTATACACATATGTATGTATGTATGTTTGTATGTATGTACGTATGTATGTATGTATGCGTGTGTATGCGCGTATGCATATATATATATATATATGCATGCGTGTGTGTACGTTTGTATGTATATATTCTGCATATTCATGCGTTTGTGTGTGCATGTTAGCGTGTTTGTACGTGTGTGTGTATGTGTTTGTATGACTATGTACATGCATTTGTTATGTATGGATGTGTTTCCATATGTCTTCTTGTGTGTATGTGGTAATGTGTTTCCCTCTCCTTTTGTGTGTGTATGTGTGTTTGCTTGTCTGTCCGTATTACCTATCTACCCATCTCCC
>NC_069001.1:14563808-14564497 GCF_001194135.2 Octopus bimaculoides | reverse complement strand
ATATATATATTCGCCTACATAACAGCCTACTAACAAATCTACCTGGGTATGTATAAACTGTGGATATTGGAGTATCACTAGCTTCTATGTGTATCTCCTATTTAGTAAGGGGAATGCTTTATTTTTGAGGAAGTACTCCTGTATTTGTCTGAGTGCTGGGTACTTCGGGTGCTTGGATAAAATGCGTATGTCAAGTCGACCCAGTGTAACTCCATTTTGGTCTTTGGCATGTTGGTAGAGTATGGAGGACAGTTTTTTTCGTCATATTGTCTCAAGTGTTCATGACATACATTGGTGAGACAGCTAGAAGCATTGAAGAGAGATAGATTAAATGTACATTTGAGACAATATTACGACAAAATACAGTCCTCCACACTCTACCAACATGCCAAAACCAGCATGGAGTCACACTGGGTCGACTTGACACGCACTGGTTATATGTAAATTTTAATTCAATAAGCGAGTTGAGCAGTTGGCAATTAGGTGGAATCTATGAATAGGTTTCGACAAACATTGAACTGCAAAGACAATTATGGCCAAGTCAGGAACGAAACGAAAATTTTTACTTTTTCCCGTAATGGAGGACATGAAATAGTGTGGCGGTGTGCATAATATTATCCATCGTTCAAATGTATAGAGTATCTAGAACTTTATAAGTACACACACACACACACACACACACACACACA
>NC_069001.1:14562120-14563397 GCF_001194135.2 Octopus bimaculoides | reverse complement strand
GGCGAAATGCTTAGCAGTATTTCGTCTGCCGTTACATTCTGAGTTCAAATTCCGCCGAAGTCGACTTTGCCTTTCATCCTTTCAGGGTCGATTAAATAAGTACCAGTTACGCACTGTGGTCGATGTAATCGACTTAATCCGTTTGTCTGTCCTTGTTTGTCCCCTTTGTGTGTGTAGCCCCTTGTGGGTTGTAAAGAAATAACACATACACATATATATTATTTATATTATTTTCTTCTGCCTCTTCCCAGGTTTTCCGGGACATTCGTCTAATACCTGAAGAATGAAAATATGTCCGAAACGTTATAAATTTTACTCTTTCCATTCTATGCGACTTCATTGGGCGTCAACATAACAATATTGATCGTAAGCGTCTCTCGTATACTTTGATATTTGTTTTTGCTTTCTGCTAATTTCAACATACAACTACGTATACACACGTGCGCACACACGTACACACATATTATTTATATCTATCTGTCTATTCAATTATCTATCTGCTTTTCTGTCTGTCTGTTTCTCTGTGTGCCTGCCTATCTATCTATCTATATATCTGTGTGCTTGTGTGTTTGTGTGTGTGTGTGTGTGTGTGTGTGTGTGTGTGTATGTGTGTGTGTGTTTGCTCTATATATGCATGAATACATGTACGTATCTATCAAACAATCTCTCTCTCTCTCGCTACACACTCATACACACACACACATAAATATGTATGTATATATATATATGTTTGTATGTATGTAAGTATTATGTGTATGTATGTGTGTATCTATGTATGTATAGTCACATGCCTTTCATCATTGTGTGTGTGTACGTGTATATGAGGTGGGGCCGATTGCAAATATGTATCACGTTTAATAATCTGAGGAACAAACAGGGGGACACAAAACGGGAACGTCGTTGTACACCACATTTTTCCTGCACACCTTTCACATATATCACCCCTTACCAACACAATTTCATTTGAATGCTTCACAAAGTCATAAACCCCAAATCCACAACATTTCTGACAGGCCAATATTGTTTGTAACTTGTATCACCTGGTTTCTCGTTCGATCTTGTCTAAATCTTTGTTAAAATCAATGTTTACGCCAGCCTAGGCATCCTTTGATGCACATATTAAGAATCTTCAGAAATTTCTGGTGTTATTCTTCCGGGTGTCGTTTTAGACATTAAGAATGACAACATAGAAGTTCCCTCGTTGTTGTTGATGATGATGATGATGATGATGATGATGATGATGATGATGATGATGATGACGACGACGACGACGACGA
>NC_069001.1:14559188-14561100 GCF_001194135.2 Octopus bimaculoides | reverse complement strand
TATATATATATATATATATATATATATATATATATATATATATGCATACATATATATATATATATATATGCATACATACTACATGCATATACACATATATATGTATATATGTATGTATGTACAGATGGATATGTGTGTGTGTGTGTCTTTCTGTTATATTTTTCTGAAAGGTGAAACACGTTAACATTTTAACGATGATAAAAGAAAAAGCACCATCATCATCATCATCGTCATCGTCCTCATCATCGTCATCACAATTAACATCATCATCATCTTCGTCTCTGTCGCTGTCTTTTTCCTCCTCCTCCTCCTCCTCCTCCTCCTCTTCTCACCCCTTCCTCCTTCTCTCCCCCGTCGTGTTTCTCTTGCACCTCGGAGTTCTTGTCGGCCCCCCCACCCTCCTCCTACGCCTACTCCTTTCCTCCTCCTACTCCTCATTCTCTACGTGCTCCACCTTCCTAATCACACCATCACCACCATCATCATCATCAATAGCTACAGCATCGCCACCATCATCATCATCGTCATCATCATCATCATCATCATCATCAACGTCATCATCATCATCATCATCATCATCATCATCATCATCATCGTCATCACCATCATCATCACCACCACCATCATCATCATCATCATCATCACCATCATTATCATCATTATAGATATCATCTCTATCGTAAAGTGCTCACCCGTTCATTTATATTTTTTTATCGTTCAACGTTGATTATAGATTCCTCTAACTACAAGCGCGCGCGCGAGCGAGCGCGTGTTTATACGTGTATGTATGCATGCATGCATGCAACCATGTATGTATGTATGTATGTATGCATATATGTATGTATAAACACGCGCGCACGCATACACGCACATGCATTTAGAAATAACACAAACTTTTCTAAACACATGTGTATAAACACACGCACACCCCATATTTTACATGTGTATAACTATCCATCTATCCATCTATCTATCTATATTTATCTATCAATATATATATATATATCTGTGTGTGCACGCGAGTGTTTACATTTATATATTTATTTATTTATTTGTTATCCATATTAATGGTTATTTTAATCTCTCTGTCCTTTTCACTGTTGCAACGTTGTTGTTGTTGTTGTTGTTGTATTTGTTTAGATATTGTTTCGTGTTATTATTATTATTAACATTACTAGTTTTATTTTCGCTCTCACCACCCTTTATCGTTATTACCATCACTATTATTATTATCATCATCATCATTATTATTATTATTATCATTATTATTATTATTATTATTATTATTATTATTATTATTATGTTAGAAACAACGACAACAATTATTATTATTGTTCTTATTATTTATATAGATTTTATTATTTTCGGTATTATTATCATTTTATTACTACTACTACTACTACTACTACTACTACTACTACTACCATTTATATTATTACTACAATTATTATTATTATTATTATTATTATTATTATTATTATTATTATTGTTATTATTATTATTTTAATTATTATTATTATTATTATTGTTTCGTTTTTCTTCTTTTCTATTTTTATTTTTTTTTAATTCAATTTCACCAATGTGGGAGCAGAGGCTTGCAAGGTGTAAGTTCTGGGGCAGGGCCTGAGACAAATGCCAACTTGGTATTTTGATCAAGTCACAACCTTTAAAGACAACTCTGTACTCAGTTTGGCCTTCAGACGCCACACCAGACCGACCGAGCAAAAGACAAGGACGTTCACAGGTTTAAATGTCATAATCGTAACACAGCCACTACCCCCCCACCACCCACCACCTTGTTACCCTCACCTCACCCCTATTCTACACTCCCCCCAACCACCACCACCACCATCACCACTACCATCAACCAACCAACCAACCACTAGCACCACCACCACCACCACCACCACCA
>NC_069001.1:14549100-14558585 GCF_001194135.2 Octopus bimaculoides | reverse complement strand
ATATATATACGTATGTATATATGTATATACATATGTATATATATGATGTATATGTGTTGATGCATGTATACGTTTGTGAGTAAATGCATATAATTTCACGCTGCGTCAATGTGCCTCATTCATGAATCTCATGAAAGAAAAGCAGACATGACAAGATGTTGGACTAGCCCTCCCTATCCCACCCCACCCCCAACAACAGAGGAAACACTACTAAACTGCCTGTGTCGATATGACAATGGATATTTTACAACTGTCCAGTTTCAAGAACGTTTCAAAGATGTTTCCAAGCTGCCTGCACCTGTAAGAACCAAGACAGATACAACAGACAGAAGCTCTGTTTTGAAACGTGGGGCTGGAGCACTTCTTACAAGAATGGCGGTATGTTGTGAGGTCTAATGTACCTCAAGCGCACGGAAACTATTTTAAAAAATATGTCGTACAAAATAAGTTTTGTTCATTTTCAACTTGGATTATCTGGCTTCAAAATGACGTTATATTTCTTCACGCATATACAGCGGAAACGCATATACAGTGGAAACCATATTTCAAAATGAAACAACCTTGAGATGCTTTACAATGGTCACTTCAGACTGGAGAAAATTTAAGAATTCTGCATGTATTATCGTAGCTTAAACTCTTAAGATGGATTTCTTAAAAAAAAAAGACAAACCCGGATGTGTTATGTGCCTTGTATAACGTTCTCTGTCTTGGACAAACTGACTCGATGGAAGACTACGGTTTGTAGTCCACACTTATAATGACACCCGAAATACCAAATTACGTTTCTCTCACTCTCTCTCTCTCTCTCTATCTCTCTCTCTCTATCTCTCTCTCTCTCTCTCTCTCTCTGTACACACACACACACACACACACACATATATATATATATTTATATATACTCACACACAGACATACATATAAATTCATACATATATACGTATACACAACTTATTTTGTTTTACAACACCAAAATAAGTCATACAAATACACCAAACTTAAACATAAATTTTGTATGTCTAAGATATACACACCATAAGCAAAAAATGGAATCTTCCAAAGGTTTGAAAATCAACCTCTGCTACCAACATCAAAAATAAAAATGTAAAGTAAAAACCAAAACAGCATATAATAAGCGAAATATCCTGGATTTATTTTTTGAAACCCAAAAATATTCCTTCTGTGAAATCTTTCACCAAAAATAATTCTAATAATTCTTCAGAGGATTTCTTTAATGCCAGTGGATTATTTAGCAAGATTATTCAGTGGGTTCTTTACTTGTAAAGCCATTTCGAACATCGTTTTTCTGCTTTGCGAATGTGAAAGTGAATTATTGTAACATTTTTCTGCGGATACCTTTCTATGAATGTCTCTCGCCGGAATCTCCAATAAATATGCCACTGGAGATTTTATTACACACACACACACACACACACACACAAACATATATACATACATATGCACGTACGTATATATATATATATATATATATATATATATATATATATATATATATATATATATATATATATGTAACTTCCGCTGGGAATATTTCCAGTGGAACTTTGCTAAAATTCCTCTGTGGTCAATTACTGATATTGTCGGCAGAACCATTTACCAGAAAATGTTTTCATCTGTTGGTTCCTTAACGAATCTATTGCAGGAGCCTGGAGTCTTTTACTAAATCTTTCGTTGAATTAGATTTTCTCGGGAAATTCTTCAATAGATATTTCCCTCCCCAAGAAATGCTTTACCAATTCTTTAATAATATTCGTTTTTCAAAAACGCCATTGGATTATCTACCTGTGTCTTTTTATTTTCACCGGAAGTAACCAATTTCTTGAAGTGATCAGCTGTATTTCAGGAACCGTTCATGGATACGGGAAGTACATCAAAACTAAGGATTACTAATGTTTGTGTGGAGATATTTCATCAGTCTGTGAAACAAAGGATACAATGGAACCTGTCATGCATATTTCTACAAGAGATATTTCAGGATTTCGTGTTTATCAACGACAGGGGAGATAACTATCAACTATTGTTTTGTTTGCTTTCTTTTGTTATTATTGTTGTTGCTATTGTTGTAGTTGTTAATGTTGTTGCTGCTAGAAATTATCACCTTGGTCACATTCTTTATAGCCACCACCGCCACCAACACCACCACTCTCTCTACTACCATTGCTAATACCATCACCATCAACAACAACACCACCACAGTACCACTTCTAACCACCCACACCAACACCATCACTACCACTACCACTACTACCATCACCTCCACCACTTTCCTTGTCACTGCTAACACTTCTACCACCACAATCACCACCATTGAACCACCAATACCTACCGTGACCACCACAAACACCGCCATCACCATGACCATTACCACCACCACCTATCATTACCACTACAACTGTTACCATTCCCGCTGCTACCACTACCACCACTGACAACGCTAGCACCACCACATTATTACCAACAACATCAGCACAATTATTGTCCCTACCATCGACGCAGCTACCTCCGCAACAACACTTACACCCCACACCGATTCCATAAATACTGCAACCACCACATTCACGACCACTACTTTCCATAAAAAATCGCAATCATCATCACCATCGCCATCACCAACACCATAACTACTACCACCTTCATAGACACACTGTTAACACCACCATCAAGTACTATTATCACTACTACTACTACTACTACTACTACTACTACTACTACTACTACTACTACTACAGACTACAAACTACTACTACTACTACTACTACTACTACTACTACTACTACTACTACTACTACTACTACTACTACTACCATGACCACCGCCGCTACTCCCATCTCACCTTTAGCATTGTCTGCAATTTCTGCCATTCTGTACACAACCTGATCACCCGCAGAGGCAGCAGCATGGTCGTGTCCCTTGCCCTTTGTTGATATGACTGAGCTCTCAACAACACCGCGACCCGGAAGTGCTACATAAGTGAAAGAGTGCAAGGCTGAGACGTGCTTAGTATTATAGCAAGAGAGGCCACGAGGTCAGTTAAGGGAGTCATCAACGATGAAACAACGAGCAATGAAACCATATGGACTTACTTATATAACATTTGCGAAACACACATGAGTTCTATAAGCATTAAAAGGGTCACACAATATGGGTTTATTGGGCTTATTGTATACAATAGGCAATGCAAGGGACTCACACATCTGTTTGGACATTGTAGTTCATTCTGTGACTGATAACAAGGTTTTTCTCTATAAGACCAGCAGTATACAAGCCCTCGTTAACATTAAAGGGTTAGAGCATTAACGGTCACATAATATCGATTTACTACATACAGTAGGCAATGCAAGGGACTTACATACTACTTTGAACACTGTATTTCCTTCTTTACATGTCAGATACCACGGTTTTTATCTGTAAGACGAGCAGTATACAAGCCCTTTTTCCCCTTAAAGGGTTAAATTCTATGGATTTTTTTCTAAATAGCAAATGATACAAGGTCACCACTACATGCGTTTTTGCAATTTTTGTTTGTAATATATCAGTCGAATAACTTAACTATATAAGACATGTTCAACAGACTCACACATATGCATGTTTACAGTATGTAACAGTTGATGCAAGAAAATTAACATTGCTTTCAGTTTCAAACATCATACCCCATTCTCCCTCTCTCTCCCTCTCTCTCCCTCTCTCTCCCTCTCTCCTCGTCTCTCTCTCTTTCTCTTTCTCCCATCTCTCTTCCTCTCTCACCCACACTCTCTCTCATATGCACGGATTTACGAAACAAGGAGTATCCCACAGAACAATTTTTTGTTTTAATACATATGAGAGTAATAGAAATTACTAAATGGATTTGTTACAGAAAAGTGTATCTGCAAAGTAGCAACGTTTGCATTTTCAATACAGTCTGACCCCAACCCAAAAAAAAAAAAAAATAAACAAAGCAACAGCATTCAACTTCAACCACGTGATTCTACATAAGATCTCTATGCACAGAAAATATGTAGAACATATTGTTTTCCTCGTGGCAAACGTCTTCATTTCAACTATGTGATGCTACATGGAATTGCTCCTTACAGACGACGAAAGACTATGGAGTACATTGGAGGTTATTAACAACAGTAAACTTAAACTTAAGAACCTAATGAATAATAAGATTAAACGTATTTTCTATACGTTGTCTTACACCCACACACACTCACACGCAATACCATACGCATACGCATGCATGTACTTAAATGGCCTTTCGACTGTGAACGACAAAAGCTATGAAGTACCTTGGAGTAGCTTGCTGTATCTTGAACTTGGAAGCCATATGAATTTATATTGAATTGCAGGTGGAGGAAACTTCAAATTCGAATGGTCTTTATATTGCCTTCGTTCTGGTAAACAGGTTCTTAACCACGTGGAGCTTTGTGGAATGTCTATGTGCTGAAGAATTCATAGATTGCATAGGAACATGGTCATCATGGCGAATGTATTTTCAACCAAAGTCACGTGATGCAACGTGGAATCTCAGAGTACAGACAAATCTCTAATGTACACTGAATTATCTTCGTTAACATAGCAGATATATGTGTTTTCAATCACGTGATGCAACATGGAATAGCTGTGGACAGAAAAATCACTAGAATATATGGAAGTATTTTCGTTATTACAGATATATATTCGACATCAAACATGTGGTGCTACCTAGGATCGTTGTGAACAGAAAGAAAATATAAAACAGAATAGTTTTTATCATGGTAGTAATACAGTGAGTTCGAATCCATGGAAGTTTACCTTGATTCTGGCAAACATAACAGAGACATGGAGTAACTGAGTACAACCTAGAGAATAAAAGACGCGCAGTCTCATGGATTACCTTGATGCAGGTAACTATAACATCATACGGATTAATTGAATACAATCAAGTCAGGTAGGCACAGGTGTCAGCGCATGAAGTATCTAAGTACAACCAAGAGAGAAACAAGAGCACAATTCCATAGCTTTTGCTCTAGCATTGGCAAATATGACATTATTTGGAGTAGCTAAATGCAACCAATAGAAAAGAGAAGAAAAGATAGAGAGAGAGGGAAAGAGAGATAAATAACTTGTGACTGAAAGTACCTTCAGATGGGCACACGTCTCTCAATAGAATAACTAAATATAATGAAAGGAGAAATAGAAGTGCAACCTTGTGGATTGGCAAACATGATGTTCATCGAATAAATAAGTAAAGCCAATAGAAAGAGAGAGAGAGAAAGAGAAAGAGTTGTGATCATAAGCGTGGATTACCTTACCTCATGCGCTTCCCTTTGGTATATTTAAGTACAACCAAGAGAGAAAAATAGAACTACGATTTCATGAATTTTTCTTCTGACACTGACAAATGTGACATCTACGAGTATCTAAGAGTAACCAGCAAGGAGAAGAAAACAGAAAGAGAATATGAGATAAATAATGTGTGACTCAAAACATGAGCTGCATTTGCAGAAGAACGTCTCGCTATGATGTAACTAAATACAACAGGGAGAAAAAACGGCCATAATGCCTCGTGGATTTTACCCTATGGCAAATTTTACACTCACGTGGAGTAACTAAATGCAACAAATGGAGAAGAAATAACCTGAGACCAAAAGCATTGTTTACTTTTACCTGGGCATACGTGTCTCCCTTGGGTTTATTTAAGTACAATCCGGCGAAAATTTGGAGTATGATCGCGTGGATTTTACCCTGGTATTGAGAAATATGTAAATCTATAGAGAGAGAGAATGTGAGATAAATAACGCGTGACTAAAATCGTGGATTATCTTGATACGGATACATGTTTCTTTATGGATTATCTAAGTATAAAACAAGAGAAAAACAAGAGTATGACCTCCTGGATTCTACCCAGATATTGGCAAATGTGATACCAACATGGAGTAACTAAATGGAACCAAACGAGGAGTATGAGAGAGAAATAACGTGTGGCCAATTGTGTGCATTACCTTGAAACGGTCGCACGTGTCTCCCTATGGTTTATCTAATTAGAAGCAAGGAAGAAACAGGAGTACTATCTCGTGGATTACATTGAGAATAGCAAATGAGGCACTACACGGATTAGTTTAATACCATCAAGAGTGAAAAGGAGAAAGAGGAAGAGAGAGAGGGAGTACAAATGCATGGATTACCCTGACATCAGCAGTTTTACGTTATGGAGTACATTGGTGCAAGTACAAAGGTAAGAAAAGCATATTAGCATAAAGTACCTTGAACTTGGCGCACGTGTGACGATGGCATGCTCCCACTACATGGGGTTAAATTAGAAAAGAGAAAGAGAGAGAGAAAGGGAGAAAGTAAGAGAGGGTGTGAGAGAGGGAAAGAGAGAGGTGAGAGAAATGGAGAGAGAGTGAGAGAGAGAGAGAGACAGAGAAAGAGGAGAGAAAAAGAGGAGAGAGAAAGAGTGAGAGAAGAGACAGAGAGGAAAAGTTTGACTTGAAGAATGAGGGAGAGACTGAACCAGAGAGAGAGATATTGTTCCAGAGGGGAGATGTGTGTGTGTGTGTGTGTGTGTGTGTGTGAGAGAGAGAGAGAGAGAGAGAGAGAAGTTTCAGAGAAAGATTTGAAGTGAAAGAGGAGTGTCCTAGAGAGAAAGTCTTAATTGTCAAAGAGAGAGAGGGAGAAAGAGAGTGAATCTAAGAGTAAGAGTCATTGAGAGAGGGAGAAAGATGACATGAGATAGAGAGAAAGAGAGAGAGAGAGAGAGAGAAGGGTGAAGCAGCGATATATTATGAAAGCCTACGAGTCAGGGAGGGAGAGAGAGAGAGAGAGAGAGAGAGAGAGAGAGAGAGAGAGAGAGAGAGTCGAAGAGTCAAAGAGAAAGAGAGCCTCGGAGAAAGTCTAAAGGACAGAGTCAAAGAGAAATGGAGAGAGAGAAAAAAAGCATGAAAGAGAGGGAGGGGGAGGAAGGGAGGGAGTCAGTGAGAGTCAGTGAGTCTGAGAGTGATGGATGGAGAGATAGAGAGAGAGACAGTACAAAAGAGATTCTAAGAGGGAGAAACCCTGCGAGAGATAGATAGAGAGAAAGAGAGAGAGAGAGAGAGTAAGAGAGAGAGAGAGAGAGAGAGAGAGAGAGACGGCAGTAACCTTGACCTTGCTACACGAGTTGTGACACCTAAATGACAACAACACATGATGCCGTGTATGGAGAGGAGAGGCCACAGACTGGCCTGGATCACACTGACCTCGGCACACGTGTAACTCGTACACACGCACACTTGCATACAACATACACAAACAATTGCACATACACATAAACGTTATATGCACATTACACATGTACACTATCAACGATGACAGGCGTCTACTCGGTCGCCTGACACGCTAGAAATACCAGTCAAATGTTTCTTAAATCCACACCTTGTTGTCTTAAATATGGGATCGTCACCGAAGGAATACCTTTAAATATTGACAATAATAAGGTTTGCCCCTTCAGAGCTTACTAAGGACTTAAACAACCATAACAACAACAATAACAAACAGTTCAATATATATAAATGCGTTCAACTCTTCTGTCCTCTCTTGAACCATATGTGAGTATTTATAATTTAATTGCTTGGTTTTTGCATTTTTTTAAAAATTCACCCAATCCCCAGCTTGTATCGATAAATGAAGGTACCAGTGAAACACTGGGGTCGATGTAATCGACAACTCCCCTCTTCCCAAATTTCAGGCCTTGTGCATTTAGTAGAAAGGATTACTATCATTATTGTTAAGGCGGCGACCTGGCCGTACAAAATGGTTAGCGGCATTTCGTCCGTCTATACGTTCTGAGTTCAAATTCTGCTGCGGTCGACTTAATCTTTCTTTTTTTTTCTTTCGGGATTAATAAAAAAAGTACCAGTTGAGTATCAGGGTTGATGTAATCGATTTATCCCCTCCCCCGTCAAACTTCAGGCCTTGTGCCTAGAGTAGAAACGATTCTTTTTATTATTATTAAGGTTGCTAACTGGTAAAATCGTTAGCACGCTGGAGAAGTTGTTTGGTGATATTTCTTCTGTCTTTACGTTCTGATTTCAATTTCCGCTGAGGTCCACTTTGCTTTTCATCCATTCGGGGTCGATAAAATAAGTACCAGTTGAACACTGGGGTCGATGTAATCGACTTACCCCCTCCCCCTAGCTTGCTGGCTTTGTGCCAAAATTTGAAATTATTGTTGCTAAAGCGGCGAGCTGGCAGAATCGTTAGCATGCCGGGTGAAATGCTTAGCGGTATTTCGTCTGCGTTACGTTCTGAGTTCAAATTTCGCCGAGGTCGACTTTGCCTTTCATCTCTTCGTGGTCGATAAATTGAGTACCAGTTACGCACTGAGGTCGATATAATCGACTTAATCACTTTGTCCTTGTTTGTCTCCTCTATGTTTATCCCCTTGTGAACAATAAAGAAATAAGAATCGTTAGTACGCCGAACAAAATACTTCGTGGCATTTCGCCTGTCTTTGCGTTCTGAGTTCAAATTCCGTTGAAGTCGACTTTGCCTTTCATCCATTCAGGGTCGATAAAATAAGTAGTAATTGAGTACTGAGGTCAATGTAATCGCCTAGCGCCCTCTGCACTAAAATCGACTTCGCCTTTCATTCACCCAGGGTCGATAAAATAAGTTCCAGTGGTGCACCGGGGCCTCCGACCTTCAAAAGCTGCCTGGCCTCTGCCAGAATTTGAAATTAGTATCTCTTCGGACTCATTACGTCCGGTGTTCAGTTTTCACCTAAGTCAACTTTGCTTTCAACCTCTCTGGGTCGATGTAATCGACTTCTCGCTCCCATCAAAATTGCTGGCCTTGTGCCAGAATAAGGAACTATTGCTGCTTTTATCATTCTTATTTGAAAGGTGGATAAAAGAGAAAGTGGCGTGCACGTACGTTTGCATGTATGTATGTACGTATGTATACGTTTGTGTATATATATATATGTGTGTGTGTGTGTGTGTGTGTGTGTGCGCGTCTGTGTATACACACACACGCACACATACATGTACAGCATCTAGAGTTCCCCTCCCACCGCAAAATTTTCAAAATCATTGTTTTTGTTGTAATGTTTTTTGTTCTTTTGCTGTTATTGTTATTGTATTTGATGTTAATATTGCTCATGTCTTTATCGTCTTTATTTTATGACGTCATTGACACTTACTTAATCCTGTAATTCTATGTGGTGGGGTGGGCATGGAATTTTCGATCGCCGCAATCTTGTTCGTATTCTTTCTGTTATTCCCGATTTCTTGATCTGAATATTGCAGAACAATATATATATATATATATAAAGCTCGTCGAAACGCCGGTGTTAAAACGTGGGTAGCTGATGAAGTAGAATGTTCTCTATGTGGCTCGTGTGTTCTCGTCTACGTTTGTTTGCAATGTCCTGTACCCAGATATGCACCTATACATACAGGTGGATGTCGGTATGCACATACCTGTACGTATATATGCATATACTCATTTACTTTTGTTTTTAT
>NC_069001.1:14547853-14548454 GCF_001194135.2 Octopus bimaculoides | reverse complement strand
AGATCTACTCACACGACTTTGATCAGCTCGAGGCTAGAGTAGAAGACACTTGCCCCAAAGTTGCCATGCAGTGGGATTGAACTCGGAGCCATGTGGTTAGGAAGTGAGCTTATATGTATATATACGTATTGCCATATGTCGTTGATGATACATTTACAGTTGTTCCATCAACTGAATTAACTTCTCCTGAATTAACTTTTACGTATATGTATACCCTTAACGTAATCCCCTTTCAACAGAGTTAGCGTGACACAGTCTGCGACGAGGCTGGATCGCTGAACAGCAGATGCAAATTCATCCGTCTAGGTTCGGAGGAATTGTATTTACTTTCACTCACATTTCTTGGTTCAGTCCGAAGCTACTACACAAAGAAGTTGATCTACATGTGACTCTTCTGAAGCGAAACAGGGTCTACCAAATTGCAAGGCAAACTTAACCAATCGACCACGCTGCTTTCAATGGAGATAGCTAGCGTGTGTATATAGAACCATTAATCCCGACACGTTTTCTTTTGCTATCTCTGTCTCTGTCTGTCTGTCTCTCTCTCTCTCTCTCTCTATCTATCTATCTATCTCTCTTTCTCTCTCTCTCTCTCTCTCTC
>NC_069001.1:14546284-14546760 GCF_001194135.2 Octopus bimaculoides | reverse complement strand
TATTCGATGTAAAGTATTATGTGCACACATATGCATACATACACACTAGCACATGCATGCATAGATACTGTGTTTAATAAATACACAAGCCTCAATGTTTCATAAATAATTCAGGCTTTTTCTTTAAAAATCATATTAAAATGTCATGTCTCTTTTGGGACACCCTATTTATAACTTAATGCAATGCAAACAGTATTGTAGTACGTCTACTGATTGCATTAGCAACAAAGTTATTGTGAAAGCGCATGTAATTGTGTATATACTGCCATGTATGCATGTATGGATGGATGGATGTGGTGTGTGTGTGTGTGTGTGTATATATATATATATATGCTTGCATGCACACACGCGCATAACACTACGCAGATGCAAAAAGTTTGTGTATATATATATATATATATATATATATATATATAAGTGTGTTTGTGAGCATGTGTGTATGCACGCACAAACACAATATTTCGGCACATGTACTT
>NC_069001.1:14544561-14545741 GCF_001194135.2 Octopus bimaculoides | reverse complement strand
ATATACATTTTTACATACTTAAATCACATACATAAAAACATTCATATGCAATTACATGCATTCATACACACGTATACATTCACAGATGCGTTTGTGTCTAAGAACAAATGACAAGACTTCCCAGTGCATTCCGGTTAGCTACTTTGGGTTGTTACTGTGCCCTGAAATTTTCCGATGTCGAGGCGCGCAAATCCTTAATTGGTTAAATACAGATTAGCTCTGTTGAAAATATTGTTATTGTAGGATTTTAATGCCCTTCCTTCGATGCCGAGTTTCCATATCAATTGGGGCTAAGATGCAAATTCTCGTTCTCCCTAGTTTTAAACGAGTTTATATGTAGACTGAAATATTCTTTGAAGGTATTTATTAGTAGTGAACCTTCTTTTGAGCGTTTGGGTATCGCCCCAGGGACCAGTTTTGTGAAAAGGCGAGTTTCCTCGAGGAGAATAGTCGACTGATTTCAGCTGTTGTTAAAGATGCTGATGTGGGTTGTTTAGATGTGTGTTTCCGATTGTGGCTTTTGCTGGCGGAAGTGACGTTTTCTGGACAATAATGACTAACATTAACATGGTGTGCATTGAAGAGATTATTTTGGTTGCGGTTGCGGGAAATACTGCTTTACAAGGGATAAATAATTCATGACTACATTCCTGGAGACTATTAATTATGAGGATGTTAAGCCAGAAAATATGTCTTCCATTCAATTTTGTGTTTTTATATAAGTGAACGTGTGTGGGTATGTATATATACGAGTCGAAGGCTTTGGTACTGTGCATCACTTCTTAGCGTAACAAACGTGCGCGTGCGCGCACACACACACACACACATATATATAGAGAGAGAGAAAGAGGGAGGAAAAGGGATAGATAGACAGATACGCACAAATATATCTACACATAAGAATTCGTTGCTGGGCAGTTTGGTTTCATGGTAAAACACTTGACATGTAATCACAGAGATGTGAGTTCGAGTCTCATGGCTGGCCAGTAACGTATTTTTCTGAATTATATGGACAATTTATCCTGATCACGCTATTTATAGCATTATCAAGCGTTTGAGAAAAAAAAATTTATTTCTGTATCTTACAATACATCTCAACGCTTCTAAAAAAAAAACTTTGTTTACTTTCATCGTAAAAGTTGAATATATATTTATGTATATATATGTATATATATATATC
>NC_069001.1:14541218-14544426 GCF_001194135.2 Octopus bimaculoides | reverse complement strand
ATATATATATATATATATATATATATACACACCGCAAAGTAAACGTGACATGAAGTGATTTTGCTCAAGAACATAACGCACCACACCGATCTAGGATTTTCTTTCTTGCGGGGTCCATAAAATAAAGCAAGAGTCAAATTCTGAGATGAATGTAATCAAGTAATCCACTTCAAAATTGCTGGCCTTGTGCCACTATTTGAAACTATTTTCTCTCTCGCACCAAGAGATAACATTGCATTAAAGCGACAATTCAAATTTTGATTTGTACGTCATTCAGTACATCAGCTCTGGACTTATTTATGTAAATTTAAAGCAATGACAGACAGGATGGCAGTCACACTGTCAAACAGACACACAGAACTAGACAGGGTATGATGACTGTCACCTAGACATCGTCAGATAGAAGACTGTCGTCCAGGTAGGTAGGTAGGTAGGTTATGTGTATGTCTTTGAGACAGGTGTCTGACAGATGAATTGGTAAGCGGTTCAACTGGAATCACATACAAGGAGGGAAAAGTTAAACAGAACGGTAAACACAGACAGAACAGTGGCTGAATGCAAATGAAGAGGTTAAGAAAGGGGGAGACTGAAAGAGAAAGAGCGAGAGAGAGAGAGTGGGAGAGAGAGGGAGAGGGAGAGAAATAGGTGCAAGGAGATAGAGTGAGACATAAAAAAACCGAGCGACTGAAATTGACTGAAATTGACTGAATTGAAAAGAACTAGAGTCAAAGTACGAAACATGTTCCTGAGGTATGCGCGCGTATGCGTACGCGCGTGTGTATATATGCATATATATATACATATGCGAATTCTGAGCCAAAGATGTGGTCCGTCCAACTGCTAAATATTGCAACCAAATCTCTATCAAGCCCAGCACTTGAAAAAAAAATAAGGACATTTTGAATAAGGTAGAGTTAAACACAGTAAATGGGAATAAAAGAAGAAAATAACTGATTTACATTTGCTCAAAGGTCAGCTATCTCATAACTGACCTAGGGCTAAAGAAGAAGAAGAAGAACAACAACAACAACAACAGCATTAATTACAAAGCCATAAAAGTTACAACGGCAACAATAATATCAACAGCAGCAACAACAACAATGCCAAAAAACAACAGCTATCCCGACTTTTAGAAAAAGGAAAAAATGAAGGTAACATTGTATAAAGCAATTCTGTATATATACTTAATGTCTGTAAAAAAAAAATAAAATACATAGAGAGAATGATCTCGAATAGAATATGTTTGATCATAGGTCAACTCTATCAAAGCAGCCTGGGGCTAAATGATAGCAACAGCAGCAGAGACAACAACAAAATCCCTACATTGTTTAAAAAATGAAGGACACTTTAGTTAATGTTGCCCCGTATACATTGACGACTGAAAAATATAGAAACAAGATGGCCGCCAATGACTCATCTGCGCACGTGAATGCGTATATGTATCTACGTGTGTGTGTGTGTGTTTGTGTTTGCCTGTGTACATATTTTGTATGTTTTCGTGTGTGTGAAGGTAGAGTATTGCTGTTTAGCCCCAGGTCAACACCAACTGAGCAGATCTTAGGATCAAAGTGATTCCAATCGTGACCGAACAATTCCACCGTAATTAGTTAAGTTAATCTACATCATATTTTCTAGCAATTGTCTGAATAAAACGGTGGAGTTCAAACCCAGTCAGAATCCAGTTCGTCTTTGGGATAAAAGAGATGGCTCGCCTTGCAGCATCTGTTCTACTTCTTTGCTTTTACTTTTCTTTCTAACAACAAACTATGCGACGTCTCTGGTGCTAAGCAGTGGATTTTCTGGCGATAAACATCGGTGACGTGGACAGGAGAGATTTGCATCCATAGCAAACCGCTTATCTTGAACACATCACGTGTTCGCGGGCTTTTACATTCATGTTGTTGGCATTCTGTCACTTACGACGTTGAGGGTTCCAGTTGATCCGATCAACGGAACAGCCTGCTCGTGAAATTAACGTGCAAGTGGCTGAGCACTCCACAGACACGTGTACCCTTAACGTAGTTCTCGGGGATATTCAGCGTGACACAGTGTGACAAGGCTGACCCTTTGAATTACAGGCACAACAGAAACAGGAAGTAAGAGTGAGAGAAAGTTGTGGTGAAAGAGTACAGCAGGGTTTGCCACCATCCCCTGCCGGAGCCTCGTGGAGCTTTAGGTGTTTTCGCTCACTAAACACACACAACGCCCGGTCTGGGAATCGAAACCGCGATCCTATGACCGCGAGTCCTCTGCCCTAACCACTGGGCCATTGCGCCTCCACTTTACATTCATATATTAGATGCATCATCAACATTGACGACGGAGACCCTTATTACGACCTCAGTCGGCCATTTTCGATGATGTTATATTGAGTTAATTATACCCATTCCAGTATTTTCACCGACTTTTTTTTTTGTGTTTTGTTTGTATATGCCGGGGACGGATAATAATGGGGAGTGTATCTGACCATCGCACAGACATTCACTGTCAATACTGGGAATGGAAGCGGTAGCCATGGCCTACGCGGGCACTCACAGACCATGCTGGAGTCGGAGGAATGGACAAGGTTCCTGACCTTTGAAAGCATTCACACACAAAGGAGACTGATGACGTTAAGTTTCCTCTTAAACTGTCACATCTAACATCGCACAATCTAGTCTTCAATTATCCATCATCCAGATGATCGTCGTCGTCATCATCATCATCATCAACATCATCATCATGGTGTCGTTGGCGTCGTCAACGCTAAATTAAAAGTGTCATAAAACTATAAAAACGCGATACCAAAACTAGAAAAATTACAAGAATTGCTTCCTCTTTCTCTCACCCTCTCTCTCTCTTTCTCCCTCTCTCTCTAACTCTTTCGATATATTTCTGTCTCCGTCTGTCATTCTCTCTCTCTCTCTCTCTCTCCCCATTTAGCCATGTCCCTTACTCTAATTTAAATCGCAACCTACCTACATATCTATATACCTACCCACCTACATATCTATCTATCTATCTATCTGCTGCCTGTCAGCCTGCCTTGGTATTTCACTGTTATAAGTTTTCCATCTGACATATATAGCCCATTGGAATTCCTTCTCTCTCTCTCTTCCCCCATACTATATACATACATACATACATGTATGTGTACATGTGTGTGTGTGTGTGTGTGCGCGTATATATATATATATATATATATATATATATATATATATATATATAT
>NC_069001.1:14540053-14540791 GCF_001194135.2 Octopus bimaculoides | reverse complement strand
TATATATATATATATATATATATATATATATATATATATACATCGGTCAACTTCTCTCTCTTTCTCCCCCTCTCTTTCTATCTGTCTTTATATATATACACACACATACACAATCAGACATATATATATACATATATACTTGCATGCATACATTCCTACCTACCTACATACAAGCACACATACGTACATACATACATACATACATACATACATACATACATACATACATACATGCATGCATGCATACATGCACGCACTCACGTATTTTCTAAAATATACATAAGTCAGTATGTTTAAATGAATGCGTGGGGTTAGATGAGCCAGCACTCTCGTAATTGTCACCAGTTGACACAATAAAAAACCCACTGATCACGTGACTGTCAACATGGCGATCGGTTGTATCTTATGACCTGTTGCAATACGCTTGTCAGAAATCGGTGCCCAGCATCATTTAAGGAACGTAAACAATATATTGCTATACTACACATGCCAACGTAACATATCTATTACATAGAGTTCTATCCATCACCACAAGACACCACCCGTCACCACCCGCCACAACCCCACTCTTACCCCGCCATTCCTACCTCACTAACATTCTTCGGTGCCTTCTTACGTCGACGCACAATTGTCACAACAATGCTGATCTCAGTTTACTACATATGAATCTATCTATCTATCTATCTATCTATCTATCTATCTATCTATCTATCTATCCATCTATCTATATATCTATCT
>NC_069001.1:14539522-14540043 GCF_001194135.2 Octopus bimaculoides | reverse complement strand
CTGTCTGTCTGTTTGTCTGTCAGTCAATCTATCTCTTTCTCACTTTTACTCTCTTTCTCTCTCTTTCTGTCTCCCTCCCCCTGTCTTTATTTGTATTTATAGATATATACGCGTCTATATATATGTGTATATATATTTGTGCATATATGTACGTATGTATGTATGTATATGCATGCATCTGTGTACGTATATGTGTATGCATGCACACACATACCAGCAGTCTTTTTCTTGCACAACCTCGCACGAAATTAGAATAAAAACTCACCTACTCTCTCATTTACTCCCTCCTTCCCCTATCCTGCATACTGAACTACATACCCGAAATCTCAAGTTCCTACTAATACACTCTATCCGAAATGACCCAGTCCAATCTCCTTCGCCATATACCTACCCCGCGTTTACATGCTTCTACCTCACTTTATATAAATATACATACATGCATATATATATATATTTGTATGTATATATATATGTATGTGTATATATATATATATATATATATATATATACACATGTATACA
>NC_069001.1:14537938-14539132 GCF_001194135.2 Octopus bimaculoides | reverse complement strand
ATATATATATATATATATATATATATATATATATATATATACATATACATCCTATGTACACATACCCAGGTTCCGGGTGTCTTGGCCACCGCATAGTATCCCTATTATATGCAACTCTCATACTCGTCTTTACGTGTACATCCATCTGACACTTCGCGAGACATCTTGGCACGTCTACAAAAACCTCACTACCAGATCTCTGCTCAAACACTTTAGAATTCAGATTACTTTGTCAAATGTTGTTATACTTTTATATTCACATTTTACATAATTTATCCTGTACTATCTCATCGCTTTGAGATTTCAAAGATATGATTTTTTATTTTTAGAATGACATTGCAGGGCTGCCGTGAGAGGCTGGATCTCGCCAATTTTATCATAAAACAGGTACAATATTTGGGATGGATATGGCCTGTTTAAATGCTAAAGCGTTAAGAATAGGAAATCTTTATATAAGTGCATAAAGACATAGAATTTAATTAAATGAGAACAGATGGACACATTAATATAATTGTACCTAAAATCTCCAAGATGTTAAAGAGATAGACAAAGAACATGTTGCTACATCATCCGGAACAACTACAACAACCGGACAGTTAGATGATACAAAAAAGGACAGGAAAAAAAAGACAGATCATTCGGAGCTTTCTATCTTCAATCGAGTTCCAGGTTTTCTCAGCAGTTTTGACTGGTTACACTCGAGACTGCTCCAATGTGGTCAGCCCCAAGAAAATCCAAGCTAAGACCACTACACTCCTTGGAAGAAAGCAAGCGAATGTATACGAAAACAAAGACAAAAATAAGGGAGAAATGGTACACAATTACAAATACAAACAACAGGACATTAACAGTAGATGTCTTTCGACTAAGGATGAATTAAGTTAAGCTGGCATGTGTGGAAGTGAAGCCTTACGGCAGGGACATAGGTGTTGAAAGTCATTGGAAGGAATATCAGAGATGCTACACGGGTGGTAGTCGAACCAAGAAAGAAAGTTCAGGCTTGGCGGAACACCGGTCATGTAGAAGGAGAGGAGAGAGGTAGGAAAAGAGGGATAGAAGAATTGGGGAGGGACGAGAAAGAACGAAAACAGAAAAGGTACAGAGTGAAGTACATATACATATATTTACATATATATATGTAAGCGAATATACAGCTACGTGTAATATATGTATATATATATATATATATATATA
>NC_069001.1:14532787-14535287 GCF_001194135.2 Octopus bimaculoides | reverse complement strand
ATTACAGGCACATCAGAAACAGGAAGTAAGAGTGAGAGAAAGTTGTGGTTGAAAGAGTACAGCAGGGTTCGCCACCATCCCCTGTCGGAGCCTCGTGGAGCTTTTAGGTGTTTTCGCTCAATAAACACTCACAACGCCCGGTCTGGGAATCGAAACTGCGATCCTACGACCGCGAGTCCGCTGCCCTAACCACTGGGCCATTGCGTCTCCACATCATGATGATGATGAGGAGGAGGGGATGATGATGATGATGATTATGATGATGGTGATGACGATGACGATAACAACAACAGCAATAATAATATCAACAATAACAATAACAACAACAACAACAGCAACAACAAAACAACCACTACAATAATAGCAACAACAACGGCATGTCGGTGAAACATGGAAGTAAGAGCAAGATTTCTCCCTATAAACATGGCGCTTGCTTTACAATAGAGTGTCGTGCTTTTTGGAATACAAAATGGGAGGTTTGTTAAATGTCCTTTAGGGAACAGCCATGGAGTTAATGTCTTGTATATCGGTAACATCAGTAAGGAAAAGGAGCTGTAATATTATTAGAGATACGGTTTAAGTTAGATAGATAGGTAGAGAGAGAGAGAGAGAGAGAGAGAGATAGAGAGAGAGAAAGAAAGATAGATAGATAGAGAGAGAGAGAGAGAGAGACAGACAGACAGAGATGAATAGACAGATAGATAGATAGAAAGATAGATAGATAGACAGATATCTTTCTTTTATTAGCCACACAGGGCTGCACACAGAGGGGACAAATGCAACTGCAGAGCTTTTCTTTAAAAATAAAAAAGAGAAGAAAGAAAAAAAAAGAAAAAAAAGAAGAAAGATAGATAGATAGATAGATACATTCATACATGCATACATACATACATACATACATACATACATACATACATACATATATAGATAGATAATCAATATATTGATAATCTACTCCTGGATAGTTAAACTGCAAGCCTTTCTGCGGGACTATTCGTGACGCACATGGGGTAATTTTGAGGAAGGATACAGAATTTACTAGTCGATATGCTGATTTTTCTTATGTAATATTTGATGTTGCATGGTCAAATGTACATGGGTTTATTAGCATTTTCAGATTTATAATTTAGAATATCATGCTGAAGAGTGTAATGGATTTTTATAAAATTCTAAACACGAAATCTCTACGGACCATTGATAAGAAATTGGTAATTCCAGGACTGAACAAGCAATTTCAATTCATGCCTATTAATTATTGGTTCAACTGGATATATAACAGCCCGACTGGAGCAAAATATGGCTGAACTTGGGTTCTTGGATAGAGAATGCAATTCCTGAATTCATACTTGTTTAATGATCACAAAATCTGAGAGAATAAAAATCTGCAAGAGTTTCTTAAGATTTAAAGGATCACGAAGAAAACGAGATGCTTTCTTTCACAACCATTCCTCTAAGCAGGTGGCCAGTCAAAATTTATTCTAAATTAAAAATAGAAAATAAAAATGTATACACGATGTACTTGTCCACATTGATAAGAAGTACTACGAGATTCACGGGAAAGCCGATCAGCAAAAGGTCTTCTGAGAAGAAACCCATCTCAGGAAAGTGTTTCGGCTCTTAACTGCTTCGACGCTAAAGAGACCGGGCCGCATCCAGGTCATGATTCCTGGGTGCATTCTGCTGATATTTTTCAGGCACTTGGATGTCGGAGACTTATGCGTTCTTGTATCGTTTACTTGTTTCAGTCATTATACTGTGGCCATGCTGCGGCACCTCCTTGAAGAATTCTTAGCTTTTTGTTCTGCAAGTACTTATCCTATCGTTTTGTTTTTCCGAACTGCTAAGTTACAGGGACGTAAACAAACCAGCAACGTGACTCACTCGGGGTTACTTCACTCAGCGTACGTTAAAAATGCACACATTCGAATGTGACTAGCTTTTGACCCAGAGCGCCCTTCTCTTTCAACACATTCAGTTCCTGGACTATTTTCCTGTCCAATGCCTCTCATTTCTCTTTTTCATTTGCAGACGGCAAGTTAGGGTTACAGCGGCTGTAATCCTGTAATCCTTGGCACTGTAGTTTCACTCCTAGCCTCAGTCTACCAAATTGACACAGTCAAAGCATTGGTCGCCCTGTAGCGTTGTCTTAGAAAATATGCATTCGCCCAAGGTGCTGCATCCTATTTCTGTTACCAAATTCTTCAGGCTCCTTCGGAACATAAGGGTAATTGTAAATTTGCACCAGTTTACTGGAATTATCGTTTAATGTAGATTAAATAAACGAAACGAAACACAAATAATGCGTTTTAACGCCATCGGAAATTTCAAAATGACGAAAATAAAACCAAAAGAATGAAAAGAAAAATGTAAAAAATGGAATAGTAAGAGAAGAGAGAAATGTGGTCGACATAATGGATTTAAAACTGTTATTCTTCACTCCAGTCAAGTATTTATCCAGTATTCAATGACTACAACCAAGAAAAGTAAATAAATAAATAAA
>NC_069001.1:14530085-14532414 GCF_001194135.2 Octopus bimaculoides | reverse complement strand
CGTTGTTGCTGTGGTGAGCTGGTTAAAATGGATTAAAATGTAAATAATAATAATAATAATAATAATAATAATAATAATAATAATAATAATAATAATAATAATAATAGTAATAATAATAATAATAATAATAATGATGATAATAAAACAACGAAGCGAAACGACGAACGACGAAACGAAATAGCACCAGTCTTAAGTCAGGGAGTAAATAAATGTCAGTTACAAAGGGATCGGAAGTAAAGCTCACAACAGGTATAAGCACGCCTTCAAGGCTGTCTCTGGTAAGGACTGGCAAAAGCGCTTCTGTTGCTGCAGCAGCTGATGCAAATATCGTTGCCTTCGTCATCGCCGTCTTTGTGAGGATTGCTTTGCTGTGATCCAATGTGACAAAGTGCTGCGGTAACGGAGGTACAGTATTTTTGTTGTTTGCAGTTGGTCTTTGGTTGTTGTGAGGGCTACTCAATACGTTAGTGGAGGCGCAATGGCCCAGTGGTTAGGGCGGCGGACGTGCGGTAATAGGATCGCGGTTTCGATTCCCAGACCAGGCGTTGTGAGTGTTTATTGAGCGACAACACCTAATGCTCCACGAGGCTCTCCGGCAGGGGATGGTGGCGAACCCTGCTGTACTCTTCCGCCACAACTTTCTCTCACTCTTACTTCCTGTTGCTGTTGTGCAAGTAATTCAAAGGGTCAGCCTTGTCACACTGTGTCACTCTGAATATCCCCGAGAACTACGTTAAGGGTACACGTGTCTGTGGAGTGCTCAGCCACTTGCACGTTAATTTCACGAGCATGCTGTTCCTTTGATCGGATCAACTGGAACCCTCGACGTCGCAACCGACGGAGTGCCAACAACAACTCAATATGTTACGAGGCCTTCTGCTGAACAAGTTATTACAATAGTATTTAGCACTATTTGTTGTTGTTGTTCTGACGATAGGTTTGCTGGGTAGTTGTTTCGTAAACAAGAGGCTGTCTGTTGTAATTTTGTTGTTGTTGGTTTGACGAGTGAGGCAGTGTGTTCAACATGAGGCTGTTCTAACATTGCTGTTGATTCTTATCGTTATTGCTGTGATAATTGGCGTGCTGTGAGGCATAGTGTCAAAGACGAGGTGTTATTGATAATATTTACCGTTGTCTTGTGAGGTAGGTATCTGATGAAAGTAGAAGTCATTACGGTTTTAGGAGAGTCTACTGTTCGTTTTGTGAAGTGGATTTGTTGTGAGGTGGATTTCTTGCAAAGTATGTTATGAAGAAGGTGTTGTGGTAGTTGTTGCTAGCGTTGAGAGCTGTGTTTGTTGCGACGTTAGTTTGTTGTGAGTTACGTGACAAAAAAAAATGTCGTTGTGATATAGGTGGCGTTCGCTATTAGGTTTGAGAGGCAGTAGTGCAAACCAATATATAAAAACTACAC
This sequence comes from Octopus bimaculoides, assembly GCF_001194135.2. Classification (NCBI taxonomy): domain Eukaryota; kingdom Metazoa; phylum Mollusca; class Cephalopoda; order Octopoda; family Octopodidae; genus Octopus; species Octopus bimaculoides. The sequence continues at coordinate 14,531,003 of NC_069001.1, read as the reverse complement.
GACAGCATAATATTTGTGGTGATGGTCATGGTATTGAATAAGATTAGTAAATGGTGTGGCTATTAAACTAAATCGAAACAGACGTTGCTACAAGATTATGTTCAATGGAAAAGACACCGGATGGAGATCTCAATACATATGAACATATCTTCAAGATAGCACTATAGTGAAATACCATGCACTATTACCAGTACTCGCTGTTGTCGTCATCGTTGTTGTTCTTGTTACTATTGTTTAGCCCGAGGTTAAACCTGATGGGTAAGCAGACTTCCAACCATACAGACCAGGATCGGATTGCACGGACTGACTCTCACTTTAAAACTAAGAGCAAGCAAAAGGGAAAAGTTCTGCATAATCAGGATCGGTTTACGTAGCACCATGAGGGCATGCCACCACTCCTCATGATATCCGGAAACCAAAAACTACCCTCATCATAACTAAAACCTGGATATAAATCGAAGGCAGTCAAGCCATGACATTCTCCATTTGGATCGACTAAGTTATCCAATGTTTTATGTTATTTCTTTTATCAAGTCAGTGACTTGCGATTTGAGAGTGATTTGGCAGCTATCTCTAGCGCACATACCGACCGCGTAGAGGCTCGCTCACTGCCCTACCTTAGAGACACACTCTATGGCCCGCACAATTTCCAGTCTTTTTTAAGGGATATATTTTTGTATTACTTTTATTATTTATATATATTTTTTTATTATTCTTATAGCTTGTTTGCTGTGGGTTATGTTAGTTTTCTTTCTGTTTTTTGTATGTGTGTGTTTCTTATTCTGTGTCAAGTGTTCAGTTCCGGTAATATGGCTGCAGGATATATATATATTACTGAAGAGGAACACACCAAATACAGTATAAGCAAAGGTATCTTCGTGTATGCATCTGTATATATAAATATACATGTGTGTATGT
>NC_069001.1:14528647-14529549 GCF_001194135.2 Octopus bimaculoides | reverse complement strand
TCCATTCGTGACCACCCTATTTTTACTCAACGTAGTCACATGACTCATATATTGCTCGGAGGTGACATCTTCCCGAAACATTCAATTCCACCTTTTCCAATAATTTGGGTGGTGGCTTGAATCAGTTTTATAAATAACTCCATATTGCGTAGTGGCATCAAAATGCCTATCAGTTTCTCTTTCTATCGACGCGCAATATATATATATACATATATATATATATATATATGTGTGTGTGTGTGTGTGTGTGTGTGTGTATACACACATACACACACATATACACACTCATATATATATCTTCTACATATGCATATATATCTCAGGCTGACCAAAGCCTTCTGTGTGGATTTGGTAGACAGAAGCTGAAAGAAGCCCGTCATATATATATGTGTGTGTGTATGTTTGTGCGTGTGCGTGTGTGTTTGTCCGCCTATCACTGCTTGACAACCGGCATTGGTGTGTTTACGTTCCCGTAACTTAGCGGTTCGGCTAAAGAGACCGATAGAATAAGTACTAGCCTTAAAAAATAAGCCTTGGGAGTGATTTCTTCAACTAAGACTCTTCAAGGCTGTGCACCAGCATGGCCGCAGTCAAATGACTGAAACAAGTAAAAGAATAAAAGAATAAAAGAATATGTATGTATGTATGTATGTGTGTGTGTATGTGTGTATGTGGCCGTGTGATTGTCTGAGAGAGGATCCTGCAATGAATGCTGTTCTCGACCTAGTGTATGGGTCGTGTTATAAAGGCACATATATTATATGGTCTCTCACGGGACGTCTAGTATACACATACACACACATAAACACGTGCGCACGCACACACACATGTTTTATGTTTTATGTTTACTCGTTCCAGTCATTAGACTGTAGCCATGCTGGGTCACCACCTTCATATATATA
>NC_069001.1:14527523-14528568 GCF_001194135.2 Octopus bimaculoides | reverse complement strand
ATATATATATATATATATATATATATATATATAGGTAGGTATATACGTGCGATTGTTTGCGCGTATGTTAATTTATAAGATAAGACTAGAATTACTTTGTATCGAAACCGTTGTTTCGTTCGTTCGGTCATCTTTAAACGTCAGTAGGTTTGATTGTAATGGCGGACTGTAAGCTTTGCAAAATTTGTAGGTTGTCAGTTGTTGTTTACACACACGTCAAAGTAGCCTCACTGAATTCCTTAAAGCAAAACTCTTGGTCAGTAGTCGAAATTCATTTACACGTTTTATATAACATTGTCGACAACCTGAAACTTCTTTGTCAGGAAAAACCGCGAGAAGTTAATCCATTCTTAAACGTCAGTGCTTTATTTAACACTTCATATGATATCATACTGAAAATACCTACATCTTTCGATTTCCAAATATGATTTGAAAGTGATGTGGCTTTTACAGGCGGCAATGGTTGAGGGAGGTGTTGTGCTGGTGCAGGCAATATTTGAGGGTGTGCTTCATAAGCTCAGTGTAACTTGTGTATATGTTGCCGGTGGAGACGTCACCCTTGCATTTCATGCTTCTCTCATTCAATTTTTATGAGGCGAAGTTCTATGTTTTAGCGATGGTGTGTCGCTATACGTTTTGTTAGCAGTTGTTTTATGGAATCGTTTATTATTATTACAGGCATTTTTCTTGTATTGCTGTGATTCAAGTGAAAACAATTTTGAACAGATCATCAGAAAATATTTCTCGAGCAAAGGGGACGAAATAATTCGCAGATGTATACGTATCTAATGGCGTTAGAATACTAATTCACCAGTAAATGATGACCATTGTTAAATCATTAAATATAAGTGACTACTGAATTATAATTGTTTATTTTAATAACACATATTATATATACCATAACAAAAATGCGGAGACATAGGACTTCATCCAGTTTACCTGATGAGAAATGTGATGGCAAAACTGGAAATTATATGAATACCAAATATTTAACATTAAATTATGCAAATATGTAAATATATATGTGTGTTTATGTATGCACACA
>NC_069001.1:14526255-14526822 GCF_001194135.2 Octopus bimaculoides | reverse complement strand
TATATATATACGCATACATGCCCTGTTGATGTTGTTGAAATTCCAACAAAAGGGCTTTAGATCAAGGCTAGAAACAGACTCTTTCTCTAGTGGCAAGAGGTCTTGAAATAAAACTGAATAATGGGATACATACATACATACATGCATACACAAATGTAGGCAGTTGCCTCAGCTTCAACCATTTCTTGAATTGCGCCCGCAATCTCACGCAGCTATCGCCGCTCTCAGCAGCAACACCACGTTCACCACCACTACCACCAGCATCGCCGCCAACGCCATCATCACCATCAAAATTACAAAAGCCGCTGCTCCCTCTTATAAACCTCACCCCTCTTGCTCAATAAGATATTGCCGCTCCTATTGTGCAAACAGAATTGGTGAGATTCTTAAAACTAGATTTCGTACTGGTGTAAGGGGATACAGTATTTTTTAATATTCGCATTCTTCCATAGAGACGTACAGAGACAGGAATAATGACTATCAGACTGTCTAAGAGAGAGAGAGAGAGAGATATGTGTGTGTGTTTAGCATATATATATATATATATATATATATATATATATATAT
>NC_069001.1:14521398-14525580 GCF_001194135.2 Octopus bimaculoides | reverse complement strand
TGTGTGTGTGTGTGTGTGTGTGTGTGTGTGTGTGTGTGTGTGTGTGTGTGTGTGTGTGTGTGTGTAAATATTTGTGATGGGCATAAAAACAGTGAGATAGTATTTTTTTAAAAATCATATTTGTGACGAAAAAACGCAAAATTGATCTGATTGCATGCAAAGCATGATGGGAAATATATAGAGATACAGATGAGACTTTAATACGGAGTGAGAGAGAGCGGGGGGAGAGGATGGGAGGGAGAGAGAGCTAGGGAGGGACGGTGGGTAGCAGAGAAAGTGTGTATGGGTAAGGATAGGGTTTGGTAGGACGGGATGGATTGTCATGTAGGTTAAGAAGCGGTGGAATGAGACACTCGCAGAGTGGCTAATTAATACCGTGGCAACAGCAGCAACAGCAACGAAAGCAACAACAACTACTACTACTACTACTACTACTACTACTACTACTACTACTACTACTACTACTAGTACTACTATTACTAATAATAATAATAATAATAACAACAACAACAATAATAATAATAATAATACAAAAAACCAACAAACAGTAACAAAATTAACAACAGTATTAACATCAACAACATCGGCAGCATGAAACAAGGACATCAAACATGCATCGTTAATTGGAGTTTGAATTATTCACCTCTGGAACCATGACTGTTTCTTTCAACATTCTTAAACAAACCTTATTCAGGGACCTTTTGAGCAGGATGGGCTACTCGACCAGAAGAGAATTCTAACTGGGCCCCCACCTGCAAAGTCATGCACTGCTTATTTTGATATGAGACCACCATGTCGCGCACATATAGTTGTGATGCATGTGCCTGGTGTACCCTTATCAGACGGGTAGTCATGATGGGTATATTGGGCTTCGTATATCTTACCCCAGTGTCACTTTGATGACATGCACTGCTCTCTCACTCAATAGTAATAATAATACAGGTACAAGGCCCAAAATTTTGGGGAAGTCAAGGTTGTTGATTACATCGGGCCCCAGCGCTCCACTGGTGCTTATTTTATCGATCCGAAAGGATAAAAGGCGAAGTCGACCTCGGTGGAATTTGAACTCAGAATGTAAGGATGGACGAAATGCCGCTAAACATTTTGTCTGGCGTACTAACGATTCTGCCAATCAAAAGATTATTGGCGATCGAGTATGTAGAGAGGTTCGTTATAAAATTTACGTCACTGCGACGTAGGAACATATAAGAAATGCCGATAAACGCTTGGGTCACTGCGACATGATTACAAACCTCTTGGATATTGTTTGTCAAGACTGACATGAAGATCAAGACAAACCGTCCGGATATAACACATAGGAATAGTATGACAACGTGTCTCTACTTTGTTTGACAACTCGACCTCTTCTGATCAAAATATTGCAAATGGGGTGAAGTTGTCAAAGGTACAAAGACCTTGATATACAAATAAACCGGTACTGACGTATGAAATAAAAAATGGTAACAATAATACATGACTTCGAATTCTGTCAAAAGACCATGAATTTTAGGAGTGTGTAAGTCGGTTACATCGATCACAGTGCTTAACTGGTCTTTATTTTATCGACTCCGAAAGGGTGAAAGAGTGAAAGGTAAAACCGATCTCAACAGAATTTAAACTCAGCTCGTAAGGAGCCGAAGAAATGCCACTAAGCATTTTATCCGACACGCTAACCATTACACTAGATCACAACTTTCTTGTTTCAAATTATGGTGCAGAACCAGCTGTTTTTGGAGCAATGAGTTGGTTAATTTTCTTCGAATCTGGTGCTTAACTAGTACTTATTTTTTCGTCTCACAAAGGACGAAAGGCAAAAATCGACCTCGGCACGATTTGAACACTGAACATAAAGTGCCGGAAGAAATACTGCTAGGAATTCTGTCTGACGCGCTTTTTCGCCATCTCGCCAATGAATAACAAATGAAAAGAAAAGAAATGTTTGTTTCTGCCATTGGACTACGGCTATGCTGGAGTATCATCTTAAGGAGTTTAAGCGATCAAATAGATTCTTATACTAATTTTTAAGTTTAGTATTTATTCTATGAGTCTTATAAACTACAGGGATGTAAACAAGCAAACAGCGCTTAATATTCAGTGAGACACAGACACACATACAATCATACATACATGCGTACGCATGACGTGTTCTTTTACAGTTTCCGCCCACCAAATTTGCTCACAATGCTTATGTAAGTTTAGAGGTATAGCACAGGAAAGTTACCTAAAATAGCGTGGACCAGAAACCACGTGATTGTGAAACGAATTTCCGTATCACCCAATCATTCATAACTGCGCTTCACCAAAAATATGATAAAAAATTTTGACACGGTCCAAAAGGTGTTGATGAAACCAATGACATCCTGTTTGGAGAGGTGTCGGATGTGAGACAGGTACTTATTGGCCTGTTTAGAAAGTCAAATCTTCATGGCTCCACAGTCTGAGTGGTGTTGATACTCCTGAAGTGGACGTAAGGTCGAATATTAGCTATAAGTCTGTGTATGCGGGTATTTGGAAAATACCACACGGAGTGACGACTGAACCCTTGCATAGTTACGGGTTACCTTTGGCAAAGCATAGCACCCGTTCAGTCACCCTGCCAAGGGTATAGTGAAGTAATGGGACTGCAGCACGGCGGATTGTGAAGAGGAAGCGGAAGAGTTCAACTGAGACCACAGTGCTTCTTACATTGATGTTGAGCGGAGGAATCCTAGAAGATCAATAATCAGGTTAGCAATCTTTATCAAGAGAGTAACTGCAACGCATCCACAGGAGTGGCGTTCATGGCTATGTAATCAGCTAATGAAAGCTGCACTATGTCACAGGCTCCCGATTCAAATTCATAATAATGGAATTGGATAGCGATAGAGTCATGGGAATACGCGGAAGTAGCAAAATAAAAAAAATGTCTGGTTGCTTTGCTCGTTCGTTAAGAAGTTTTCTACTGGTTTCTGGCTGATTGCCGTCAGTTAATCACCAATGCATCATCAGAGATAGTGTAATTAGCAGTCACAGAACAATTTAATACATTTTTTTTCATTACTATTATCTTTTATCGTTTACTATTTTCAGTTTGAGGTGGATTGCGACCTTGTTAGGGTACCACATTGAAGGGTTTCATTCGAACTATTCGACCCCGATATTTTTTAAAGTCTAGTACTTGTATCCGACTCTGTAGCCGAACTTAATTTACAGGGATGTAAACAACCAAACATCGGTTGTCAAGCGGTGGTAAGACAAACACAAACACAACCACACGCGCATACATATATACATATTATAACGGTGTGGATGTTGGTGGTTATGTCGGGTTATCAATCATTCAGTTGCGAGGCGTAGACAGAACGCTAGAAGTAATATGAGGCGTAAACAGAACGCTACAAGTAATATACACTCGTAATGGCGTTCGGCATGTATGTTGAAGATACCGACATTTCACTAACATCACCGTTATAAGACAGTTTAAACAGGATAAGAAAATGTGGTTTTAATAGCAAGGGGAAGATATCTGTGAAAATGGAATTAGGAGTCATGTTTATTTTAAGAATGTTATTTCGTTTCTTCAAACTGGGTTGACTGTATTCCCTCGTTCACAAATGCTTGAGTATAACTTCATTAGGTGTATGCAAATAAATATTTAGCTAATTAATTTTCTTTATAATAATACGATGAGAGTTCGTACAGATAAATATCAAGAGGACAGAATTGAACACCAATCATTTATTCACAGAAAGTCAAAATATTTACAATTAATTTATCACAACATAATAGTGATGAAAAACAGTGCAGTAGTTATCATAAAGAAGAAAAAAACATGTTCTGAAAGAATTTGTTGTGAGAAAGACGACAGGGAAAATTTTCTTATCTAATTCAAAAAAAATTACTCTAAAAAAACGTTTTAAAAGAGACGTGACATAAGGTCATGAAGGTTGAACAATGCAAAATAGCATTGCCAGAATGAGTGACAAGGTCCCGTGCGGCAAACCAAGGGTCACTGAATAATTTCCCCCAAATCTGGGTTTTTATAACTGTCGTAAAACCCGATTCAAAGAAAGTTTCTTCGTGGAAAAGAAGCTTTTCACGAAGATTAGAATCGACGTATGGGACAGTAAAATTGACCAATGAAAAAGCGTGAGACATTTATAAACAAAAGACAGCCGACACGACTATGACGTCATGCTGCTG
>NC_069001.1:14518664-14521306 GCF_001194135.2 Octopus bimaculoides | reverse complement strand
TGCTAAAGTCTTAACGGTTACAATATATACACGTTTCGGTGCGCTGGCAGAAACGTTAGCACGCCGGGCGAAATGCTTAGCGGCATTTCGTCTGCCGTTACGTTCTGAGTTCAAATTCCGCCAAGGTTGACTTTGCCTTTCATCCTTTCGGGGTCGATAAATTAGGTACCAGTTACGCACTGGGGTCGATGTAATCGACTTGATCCCTTTGTCTGCCTTTGTTTGTCCGCTCTATGTTTAGCCCCTTGTGGGCAATAAAGAAATAAGAAACGTTAGCACGCCAGGAGAAATGTTTATCGGTATTTCGTCTACCGTTACGTTCTGTGTTCAAATTCCGCTGAGGTCGACTTTGCCTTTCATCCTTTCAGGGTCGATAAATTAAGTACCAGTTACGCACTGGAGTCAATGTAATCGACTTAATCCCTCTGTCTGTCCTTGTTTGTCCCGTCTATGTGTAGCCCCTTGTGGGCAATAAAGAAATAAATATATACACGACGGGCTTCCATACAGTTTCAGTTTATCACATTCATTGAGAAAGCATTGATCGGCCAAGGGCTACAACAGTGGATTCTCGTCCAAGGTGCCACGCAGTGGGACTGATCCTGAAATCACGTCATTGCGAAGCGAGCTTCTTAACTACATAACCAAGCCTGCATCTATTCTTTTTTTCGCTCTGAAGTAGAAGAGCGGCATTTCTGAGGACTTCCCCTTCTTAGCATCCTATTCAAGTTTGCAGTAGACAGAGTCATGCATACATAACGTTTTATAGATGCACAGAGAAGCTTTCCTCTTGTATTTTTCTCATTTTTTTCTTTGTTTTCTAAGGTATGTTTCATCAATAGTTTCAATTTCATGGTACCTCATCAAGAAAGATAAGATTTTGGATAGCATTGCATTATATATGCTGTCTAAGAAATAGATGCAATGGCCGTGGTTAGAATGCCCTTAATAATTGCCTTTCTATATCAGAGTTAATATAAATCTAAAAAGAATTTGACAAAATTATTTGTTAACTTGAAAACAACTGAAATTTTGAGCAAAATGATTTTATATTATGGTGATTCTTATTATTATCAGCACTAACTGAGAAGATTTGTGATTTAAGATATTCCTGTCGCGTCCATTTCGTCTTTTATTTATATAAAACGTATCTGGAACTATAATATCCAATACTTGCTTACTTTTTTGCTAAGACAAAATTTCTTGTGGTATATATATATATGTACATGTATGTTTTGTCGTCTCTTTATGTATATATGTATATGTATGTATACATGTATGTATGTACGTACGCACGTACGAATGGATGGATGGATGGGAGAATGGATAGATAGGTGTATGTATGGATGGGTGGGTGGGTAAGTGGATGCAAGCAAGAATGTATTAAAGTATCAATGAATGAATGGATGTTATTATTAGTTTCCTGTCTAGATATCTTGCCAATAGTGAAAAGATCGGTTTGTAGCCTAGATCCAAGGTGCTTTCAATGGAATTTCAGCTACATCAACAGAGTAGTTGTGCATAGATGCGTGTGCATGTGCAAGTATTTGAAGTCAGTACATATGCAGATCTATATGCTTTGTATTATGTATGTATGAACATACATACGGTTGCCGGTCTAGATATGTTTATAAATATATACTTATAATATAACAGGCAAATTGGAAGTTTTTTGGTATCACTTATTCACCATTACACATGTTTCATTTGTTAATAGGAATTACAAAGTTTTATATGTTAGATAGACAGGTAAGGAATTCCCTATCAGAAATTCTTCAGACAGAAATTAAATAATATTTAAATATCATTTAATTTCTCTGTCTGAAGAATTTTTAAGAGGCAATTCCTTACAGGTGTGTCTAACATGTAATAATCTGTAATTCCTATTATCAAATGAAACGCAAGTAATGGTAAATAAATAATATAAAAAAAAAAATTCCTACTTCCTGGTTTATTATACAAAATCTTTGCAAATAATATTTCCATAATTCTCAATTTTGATATGTATTTTGAATTAACACGCAGCACCAACTGAGACAATATATTGGATTGTAATACTGGAATAAGCAGATACACTTCAAGAAGAAACAGCTGGAATTTGTCCTAACTATCTACATTGTATATACTTAAATGCTAAACTTAGGAAAAATTTAATATGTATAGGTATGCATGTGTGTATGAATATATGTATGTTACTTAACACATCGTTGTTAACTTGTTTTACGTGGCTGTCTGATGAATTTGCAAGTTACATAATCTATTGCATTATCCAAATAATCGTATTATGTTTATGTCAAAGTAAAAATTCCTAATGAAACAGTTGTAGCAACATTGAGAACCGATTCGTCTGTTCTTCTTTTACACCACACTTATGATTGCACTCTTCAGTGATTCTTTGGTATACGATTGGAATTGCAGATTACCTGTCACCAGGATGTGCTTGTTGATACTTTCAGTGCTTGGATAATGGTTTGCTTCACTGTCGGAACTGCATAGTTCTGTCTCGATCTTTTATGAATCCGCATAATTGTGTATGTATGTATGTATGTATGTATGTATGTAATTATGTATGTATGTATGTATGTATGTATGTATGTATGTATGTATGTATGTATGTAATTATGTATGTATGTATGTATATA
>NC_069001.1:14514460-14517338 GCF_001194135.2 Octopus bimaculoides | reverse complement strand
TATTGAAATAATAATAATAATAATAATAATAATAATAATAATAATAATAATAATAATAATAATAATAATAATGATGATGATGATGGTGATGATGATGATGATGATGAAGATCATCATATTCATAATAATAATAATAACAACAACGACATTCACAGTTTCATATCGTTTTCTTTATTACTAGCTTTTAAAATGTCTCTGTCTAATTTATTATGGAATGTCATCATCAGACTTTTTGCATAACAGCATTCCACAACTATTTCGAATTATGTTCGGTACTTAAAGGAATTCGGCTTCGGCGGTGATTAAGACATCTATGGCAGTGGTGGTGGTGGGGGGTGACTTAGAAAGAGCTGAGATACGTATGTAGGTAGGAAGGTAGGTAGGTAGGTATGTTGGTAGGTAGGTATGAGATAGGTAGACAGGGAAAAAGGGAAGGGAGGGAGAGGGAGGGAGGCGGGCAGTAGATAGTTAGGTTGGTAAGCGTATGGGTAGCTAACTAGCAGAATTAAGGAACGGGTGGAAAGAAGGTCTGGGGTTTGTATAGGGATCACAATTATTTATACAGAAAGGAGTGGCGCAGGAGTAGCTGTGTGGATAGGCGCAGGAGTGGCTGTGTAGTAAGTAGTTTGCTTACCAACCAACCACATGATTCCGGTTTCAGTCCCACTGCGTAGCACCTTGGGCAAGTGTGTTCTACTATAGTCTCGGGCCGACCAAAGCCCTGTGAGTGGATTTGGTAGACGGAAACTGAAAGAAGCCCGTCGTATATATGTATATGTACATATATATGTGTGTGTTTGTGTGTCTGTGTTTATCCCCCAACATCCCTTGACAACCGATGCTGGTGTGTTTACGTCCCCGTAACTTAGCGGTTCGACAAAAGAAACCGATAGAATAAGTACTAGGCTTACAAAGGATAAGTCCTGGGGTCGATTTGCTCGACTAAAGGCGGTGCTCCAGCATGGCTGCAGTCAAATGACTGAAAGAAGTAAAAGAGTAAAAGATTAAAGGACTATAAAGGTATGGTTCCTGGCAGAAGAAACTTATACAAAAACAAACAAAAACGAACGAAATTAAAATCATTATCTACTAACAACAATAATAATTATTTCTAATATAGGTGCTTGGTCAGTTGCGTCCTTCCATCAAAATTTTCCTACACCATCTCCTCGCTCACTTCTCTTCTTCTTTTCGTGACTTCTTCCTTCTCTTTTTCACAGCCAGTATCACTCTGCTGATACCTCCTGTCTACATATGCAAGATTTGTGTTACGTACATCGGTGGTATTGTATTTCTCCCCAAAAAGAAGATGTGGAATGAGCTTCTTACTGGTTATTAAACAAGTGGGATGAGCATATTTGGAAACCAGGGTAGAGAAGATGAACAGTTAGTTGGCCACCACAACTTACCCAGCAACGAAAAGGTGTTAAAGTTCAGGGTCGATACAACTAATAATCATTGGGAGATCATTCTATTCGTGACATCAACTGCGCTTGGTGAAGGAATAATACACCAAAAGTGTTTGAATGAGGAACGTATGATATATTTACTCGTGTTTAAATTGTTGTATTTAACCATTGAATTTTAATTGTAAAGACTAAGCTCTGGCATATACACGAAGCGAAGATGGTATTAAATTAGATGTAAATAGAAAAAAGTAATATTATAGGTTTAATACTATATTATAAGTACGACTTATACATGAGTAAATAAGGAATACATACATACATACATACATACATACATACATACATACACACATACATACATACATACATACATACATCTGTGTATGTATGTATGTATGAGTCCAACACCCTAATCACAAAGCCATGTGGCTTTGTGGTTAGGGTGTTGGACTCATGATCGTAAGACTGTAGTTTCGATTTCTGGGCTGGGTGACGGGTTGTGGTCTTCTGCAAAACACTTCATTCTTCTAGTCCACTCTGCTGGTAAAAAAAATTAGCAATCTTGTGACAGACCGCCGTCCCGCCCAGGTGGGGAATATATAGGCAAGAAACATGGAAACCAAACCTTATGGGTCGGCACATGTTTGTGCGAATGTATGTGTGTGTATGTATGTGTATGTATGAGTGTGTGTGAATGTATGTGTGTATGTATGTATGTGTGTGAATGTATGTGTGTGTATATGTATGTATGTATGAGTGTGTGAATGTATGTGTGTGTATGTATGTGTGTATGTATGTGTGTATATGTGTGTATGTATGAGTGTGTGTATGTATGTTTGTGAATGTATGAGTGTGCATGTATGTGTGTATATGTGTGTGTATGTACGAGTATGTGTATATAATGAGTGTGTGTGTATGTATGTGTATGTGTGTCTGTATATATGTAGGGAGGTATGTAGTTATGTACTTAGGTATATATGTAGGTAGGTAGGTAGGTAGGTAGGTAGGTAGATATGTATGGTTGTGTTTGTGTATATCATTGTTTTTACATTGTTTGTGGGTGTGTAACTTCGTATAGCTGATGGTGTGTTGGTAAAAACGTTGTTTATGAAACTGTATTGATCTTTTGGATGATGTTTGTCCCAAGCATCTTAATCCGGATATTTTCCAAAAGAATGTGTAAGTGTATATATATATAATAGAGACCTTACACAGAAACACGTAGGCTGATACGTGTATGCCATATTATATTAGAAATGTGTGTGTGTTTGCGGGTGTAATGTGTTTGCGGTAGTGAATGATTGTATGTATATATATACTTTATTTAAAAGCACCAGAAATATATGCATATATATATACATACATATATATATATATATACATATATACATACGTACGTACATACATACATACATACATACATACATATATGTGTATATATATATATATATATATATATATATATATAT
>NC_069001.1:14511469-14512211 GCF_001194135.2 Octopus bimaculoides | reverse complement strand
TATATATATATATATATATATATATATATATATATATGTGTGTGTGTGTGTGTGTGTGTGTGTACATGTATGTGTGTGTACATGTGTATATATGTATATATGTATATACGTGTATATATATATGTACATATTATATGCGTATATATCTGTGCATACATATATCTATATCTACAAATATTGTATTCGTTTAAGTATGTGTTTGTGTATATAGATGCACACACATAAACATATATACATATATACATATATAATGTATGAATGCATAAGCATATAAATGTATAATATATACACGCATGCGTGTATATATTTTACACACATAGATATATATATATATATATACACGCACAGATGCATACACTTACGCATACTTATGCATGTCTGTGTATATATTTATATATATACGTACATTATATGTATTTATGCATATACACACACACCGACACACATATATATGTACACACACACACACATATATATATGAGCGACTGTTTGCGTGAGTGGTTTGTTCTCTTGATGGAAGGAAAGATGGAAGGAAGGGGGTGAAGTGGGGGGAGGCGTGGGATGGTGAGGTAGGGGTGGTGCTAATTATCCGTAGCATGATTAGGAAGCCACGTGATGGTGGTGGAAAACGCCTGGTTGTTTGATTGGTGACTGAGCGTGGGGGGTTGGATGGAGTGAGTTGACATAGATGGGGTTGGGGGCTCCTGTGAATTTCATGGAGACAGTTGTCGAACATGTATAT
>NC_069001.1:14508566-14510779 GCF_001194135.2 Octopus bimaculoides | reverse complement strand
TATATATATATATATATATATATATATATATATATATATACCTATACACTATACATACATACATGTACAGATAAACAAATGGACGCGCGCGCACACACACACACAAGCACGCATATGTAGGTGTGCATTGATTAATTAGTCTAATTATCCCACTGCATCACTTTTTTCCCACCCTTCTCTTCTCCATGCCTCTCCTCTGTTATTTCTCTCTCCCATCCTCTCTCACCCTTCTCTTCCTTTCTCTCTCTCTCTCCCTCTCTCTCTCTCTCCCTCTCTCTAACTATGAATCTATCTCTCATCCCAATGCGTTTATAAATCTATGTTTGTTTGTGACGTGTGCGCCCGTGTGAATGTTTAACCTAACATGCTTGTTTACGTTTATAATATTTCTAACTATATTTAATAAATATTAGGACCTATGGTTCCTTTCTTTAGGGGTAGATAGAATAATGCACCAGTCATATGCTTAGATTCTTTGGGATCGATGAAATGAAGTACAAGTCATGTACAGGAGGTGGCCGATGTATTCGACACGTCCCCTCCCCTCAAAAATTGTTGGTACTGAGCCTCTATTCGGATAAGAAATTAAGATCTTTTCCGAGCCATATAGAGGTATAAGGCCGGTTTCCGGGGTGTATATATTCACCTCCTGGACAGGACACCAGTCTGTCGCAGGGTTGCTCATTTTTGCCAGCTGAGTGGACTGGGGCAACGTGAAATGAAATACTTTTCTCAATATCACAATGCATCGCCCGGTCCTAGAATCGAGACCACACTCTTATGATCGTAATTCCAACACCCTCTAACCTCTAGACCACAGGCTTCCAATGAGCCTTGATTAGAAACCCTTTATTATTAGAGTTTTTAGGGTGAAAGCAAAAATATCAAAACCCGACACTTCCTTTTCGGCGAGGTGAGAACAGATAGAAAGTACTGCCATCTATCAGTAAATTTGATTAAAGGTGAGTGAATGTGGCGAATATGGATCGACTGAAGGGCATAGCTTGCACTTTTAGAACGGTGCAAACGGATGGTAGAGGAGCGGCTTTTTTTGAAGTTCAGTTTCGAAAGCAAGTTGAGACTAGAGAGAAGCTGCTGCCCCTCAGAAAAATGTCTTTAAAATTGAGTGAATGTGGTGAATATGGCTCGAGTGCCTGGGCCCTACTCTAAACTTGCACTTGTTGGGTGGAGAGAATGGATTGTAGAGGAGCGCTTCCCTGTGGAGAAGTACCAATGGTCAGGAGATTCAGAATCGGTGGGTTCCTTTGTACCCCTGGACAATTCTCCTTGCTATTGTGCTGTTCTGTTGTTTACACTTGTCTAGGTAAATCCCCACTACTCTTCGTCTTTCTATTGGCTAAAACATTTTTGTATCATATTGTTATCATTAGTATTTATGTTGTTTAGGGCGGCGAGCTGGCAGAATCGTTAGCACGCCGGACGAAAGACTTGGCGGCATTTGATCCGTCTTTACGTTCTGAGTTCAGATTCCTCCAGGGTGGACTTTGTCTTACATCCTTTTGTGGTCGATAAAATAAGTACCAGTTGATCACTGCGGTCGATATAGTCGACTTAACCCCGCCACTAAAATTTCTGGCCTTGTGCCAAAATTTGAAACCATTATTATTACTGTAATCGATGATAATGATGATGATGATGACGACGATGATGATGACGATAACGATGATGGTGATTAGGATAGTGATGCTAAATTCAAATCCTGCTGAGGTCAAGTTTGCCTTTCATTCTTTCATAGTCGATAAAAGGGGGTTCGGATGTTGTCGACTAAACCCATTCCTCTAAAAAGTGCTCCTTATGTTATAGCTATCACAGCTCTACGTTCTGAGTTCAAATTCCACCGAGATTAACTATTTATCCATTCGGGAACGATGAAATACCGTACCAGTCGTTGTATTCACGAAATCCGTTCCAACTAAACTGATTACTTCAAGCCTAAGTTACGCACATTTCTTATCGTAGCCATTAAGGTTGTCAGCTGACAGAATCGTTATCGTCTGCGACAAAATGCCTGGCGTCATTTCCTACGGTTGTTCACGTTCTTATTTCAAATACTCCTTAGTTCCATTTTGTTATTTTCCCTTTTGCTAGTCAAGTCCAGTACTGCAACAGTGAGCCACGCTTTCTCTCTTATATATGTGCACACACACACACACACACACACACACAGAATCACACACATACATACATATATA
>NC_069001.1:14504584-14507616 GCF_001194135.2 Octopus bimaculoides | reverse complement strand
ATATATATATATATTTGACAGAAAGGACAACAAAAGAAAGAAAGAGACCTCAATATTATACAAATAGAGGGATTTATCTGTAAAAATATGTGACACTTATTCAGTAGCCATGATAAAACTCCGAGTTTCGGATGCCAGGGTGGCGAACTTGTCACTACATAGTAACTTCCCTTTGTTTTTAACGGTCATTTTTCACAGGAATTTTCAATTGGCCGGATAACTGAAGAGATGTTGGCGTGGGCTCCTACCCTGGCATCCGAAACTCGGAGTCTTATCATGGCTACTGAATAAATGTCATATATTTTTACAGATATATATATATATATGTATATATGTATGTATGTATATTAAGATGTGCCTACACATGTCTATATTTATATAACCTGTTATCATAGACATAGATATACATACTTATCTATAAACACATATCTATATGTACGGATATAACACACATAACACATAGGCATACACACCCATATGTATATACAGAGGGAAAGAAAAGTTTACATATTTTCACACACCACACACATGCGTGCGCACATATACGCGCGCGCGCACTCACACGCGCACACACTCTCACACACAAACACACTCATACTAGCAGCGACACACCTGTTGATAAATCAAAGCCTGAGTTCTATAAATCATGGAATATATATTTAAAACCCATCCTGTACCCTAAATAGGTTGTTAAAATAATTTGTACTTCCTTATCTCCACTTTCTATAAGCAGACGATAAGGAGGGAATGGTAGGGGACGGTGAGGGACGGAGTGGCGATGTTAGAGTTGATGGTGGGGACCTTGTTTGCTTGTTACTAGATGACAGCTTGACATTTAGGCAGGGTCCTACCGAGATGTCTCAATATGTATGAGGGATAATCAGGAGAGAGAGAGAGAGAGAGAGAGAGAGAGAGAGATAAAGAGAGAGAGAGAGAGTGAATGAGAGACAGACAGACAGGCAGACAGGGGTGACTGACAAAGACAGAGAAATAGGGAGGAAGAAAGAGATAGAAGGGTGATTGACAGAAAGAGAAAGACAGAGGGGAAGACAATGAGACTGGGAGAGAAATAAGAAAGGGAGTGAGAGACAGAAATAGAGGAGCTGAGAGAGAAAGAGAGAGAGAGAGAGAGAGATAAAGAGAGAGAGGGAGAAAGAGAGAGAGTGAAAGAGAGAGAGAGAGAAAGAGAGAGAGATAGAAAGATAGAGAGAGAGAGAGAATGTTTACGAGTGTGTGTATGAGTGAGAGAGAGGGGGTGGGGTGTATGCGAGTGTGTGTATGTGTGAGAGAGAGCGTTCGTGAACGGAAAGGGCTACTTTTGTATCAAATTGAAAGACAGAGGGCAGGAAGAGAGAAAGAGAGATTGAGTGACTAGAGAAGGATAGTATGTGTGAAGAGAGAGAGAGAGAGAGAGAGAGAGGAGGGAGGAAGAGTATGTATGTAAGATAGAGGGACAGAGAGTAAGCGAGAAAGGGTTAGTAAGAGGAGAGGACAAGGACGTGTGTATATGAAAGTCTGTAAGAGGGAAAGTGTGTTGGCGTGACAGAGAAAGAGTGAGAGAATGTGTGTTTGTGCGTATGTGTGAAAGAGAGAGAGAGAGAGAGAGAGAGAGAGAGAGAGAGAAACAGAGGGAGAGAGAGACAGAGACAGAGACAGAGACAGAGAGACAGAGAGACAGAAACAGAGAGTGAAAGGGGAGAGAGTGAGAGTAACAGACAAGGAGGAATGGGTTTGGAAATGTCTGAGAGTTTGGCCTAAACACGGTGAAGAGACAGAAAACAAAATGAGTCTGAGTGCGCGAAAGAAGGGCGAAGTAGACGAAGCAGAGCCAGAGTAGAAGGGAGAGTATGGCTGGAAAGGTGAGATGGGCGAGAGGGAGACAGTGAGTGAGTGAGCGAGGAAAGATGAGTAGGTGTGTGTGTGCTTTGATAGTAGGAGGGGCTGAGAAGGAGAAAGACAGAAGAAAAAGAGGGTGCGTGGCTTTAAAGGGGGACTTGTGAATAAGATAGGAGAGCAGCAGAAAGAGAATGAGGATAGGGCGAAAGAGGGGGAGACAAAATGGAAATTGAGGAAAGAAGGGGGAGTCTGGGAGAGAAAAAGACAGTCTGGGAGAAGAACGAGAATGGTATGAAAGAGAGTAAGGTCGTGACAGCCGGAAGGGAGAGGAACCGAAAAGTGGAAGGAGAGGAAAAGAAAGAAACGGAGAATGAGTGTGAGAGAGAGAGTGGTTGTGAGAGAGAGAGAGTGGTTGTGAGAGAGAGAGTGTGGTTGTGAGAGAGAGAGAGTGGTTGTGAGAGAGAGAGAGTGGTTGTGAGAGAGAGAGTGGTTGTGAGAGAGAGAGTGGTTGTGAGAGAGAGAGTGGTTGTGAGAGAGAGAGCAGGACTTCCCCAATATCATAGCAAATATCAACCCCGTCGTACAGAGTGTGAACTGTAGGTTCTATGTATATGTGTGGGGGTGAGAGAGTCTACTGCCACCACCACTACCGCCACCCTCATCACTACAATCACGTGTGTATGACGAGTTCATAATCAAAGGAGGACCCATTAATCGGATATTTGTATTCATTATTTGGAATCTGTGGAATATTTATAGGGGGTGGAAGGAAAAGAAAAAAGAATTTAGTGCCTGCCATATTGGCACCAAGACCACCATTACCACCATCATCGTCATCATCATTACCACCACCAGGATCATTATCATTGTCCTCCACCTCCTCCTCCTCATTATCATCATCATAACAACAGCACAAGCAGGATAGACAACTTCCTCAACGCTCTGCTAGTACCCGAAACAATCGTGCCTACCCTTTTCAGTTAGAGTTGTTTGCACCAATTGTCAGGAGGCAGGTGTTTTCTCGTTTCTCGAAAGTGAGATCTTTTATAATTTCTGGGAATTAGCTGGTATGATATAATAACTTCCATCGTTTATATATATAAATATGCACGCACATATGGATATATACATGTCTGTGTGTATGTGTGTATGTTAGTGTGTCTGTATATGCATGTGTATGAATATATATATATATA
>NC_069001.1:14502318-14503373 GCF_001194135.2 Octopus bimaculoides | reverse complement strand
TATATATATTGCATTTTCTATCTATATCCATATCTAATGTATTCTTCCCTTTGATTTTATTAAGATAACACAATGTTATTTGAGGAAAAATCGGTTACTTTTTCTATTAAGTATAGTGGCTACGTAGAAGCTCCCATTTTAGCTTTTTGTGAAGCCTTAGGCCAACTCTGATCCAGCACATCGATAATCAAATCCCTTCCAACAGTGATCATTCTTATTCTACCTTTCACATTCAATATGGTACTCAGCTACATTGTCAAATGTGTTTCACTTGGATCTGCTTTTAACAATGGTATGTACGATTTAGAGGAGTCCTAGCTATTATTTCCAGCTGGTTGCGTGGTTTCATCGAAGGTTCCATGTTGAATCATGGCGGTATTTTGTGGCGGTTGTGTTGGTAGTTCTGGAGGAGAGATAGTGAAAGTAGAAGTATTGATTTACAATGTTTTCTACATGAGGGTGGGCTGTATGTATGTGTCCTCTGTGTTTTGTATGTGTGTTAGGGCATATGGAAGTGTGAGTGTTTCTATGCATGATTGTGTTTATACGTATGCATATGTTTATACGTATACATTTGTTTATCCGTGTATGTATATATATATATATTCTCACTCTCATTTTTCTTCCTTTCTCTTGCTCCCCCTCTCTCACATTTCTTGGCCATCTCTTTCTTTAACTCATACTATTTCCCACTCGTTTATCTCCCCTGTACCTTTCTCTTTGTCTCTCATTTTTTCTAATCCTTCAATCCCGCTGTCCCCTACCCATCTCTCCTCCTTCCACGTGACCGGTGTCTGGCCAGCTATGATCTTTCTTTCTTGACCTGACTGCTGAGCGTCAACACCTCTTGTGTCCATCTCCCATGTTCCTGCCTTTAGGCTTTCACTTCATACACGCCAGCTCAGTTTGATTCGTTCTCAGTCGAAAGACGCCTGTTGTTATTTCTTGTTGTTTGTATTCGTAATTGTGTACCATGTTCTCCGTTTTTTTGTTTATTTGATATTTTGTCATTCTTGCTGTACACATTCGCTAGCTTTCTTACAAAGGAGTCTAAT
>NC_069001.1:14498477-14501922 GCF_001194135.2 Octopus bimaculoides | reverse complement strand
TATATATAAGCGTCACTGTATGTCTGTGTGTATGTGTGCATATATATATATGTACATATATATGGGTGTATTTATGTATATGTATGCATGTACGCATATAGGTGTGTGCGTACGTACACACATAAAAGGGAAAATGTGTGTAAGTGTGTTTGCTTATAAATATATGTATTTATGTACTTATGTATGCATGTATAGATGTGTGTGTATATCCATCTATCTATCTATCTATATCTATATATATATATATATATATATATACTTATTCATTTGAGTCTATATTTGTGCATTTATTTGTCATCGTAGTTATGCATATCTTTGCATATAGGTGTTTGTGTACGGTCATATTGCGCATACACACACACATTCATACACATTTTCACACCACAAAGGTATGCACACACACACACACATACACACACACACACACACACACACACACACACATATATATATATATGTGTGTGTGTGTGTGTGTGTGTGTATGTATGTATGTATGTATGTATGTATATATAGAGAGAGTAGTGTGTCTGAGAGAGCGAGAGAGAGAGACAGAGAGGACAAGAAGAATTCATTCAAAACAGAAAGATAGCACAAATGTCTTATTGATTTTCTGATTTATTGATAATTAGAGAGGGAGAAATTCACTGGAGAGTGAGATAAGCAACATGTGGGTTTATGATTATTGAGTGAGTGGGTGACGGAAATTACCTGATGTCATCCGTGTGAAACACAATACTTGATTGAGTAGCAAGTTGCTTAATGTAGAGAAGAAACTAATTTCTGTTAATTAAAATTATCGTTGCAATAAGGAGAGAAAAACATGAGCTCGGCGATTAACGTTAATTGGATTTGTTGGAAGCAAAATCTGTGTCAGCAACGAAATATTTATTTGTTAATGTTGGAATTACACTTGCAGTAAAGTGGGGTGTTCATTGGCTGGTGAACCAACATTAATTCATCTAGGTTTTTGACCAGTAAAGTGGTATCATCAAGCTTGTTTTGTTAAGATTATCTACATAAAAGTGTTTGTATGTGTGTGTGAGGGTTGGTGGGTGCTTGCATCTGCGCGCGTATGTTCCTTATGCATTCCAAAACCGTTGCCGATTTTAATGTGTGGGGTATCAAAAGATTCAGTAAGCTTTCGGCTACCAACTAAACTATATTTTCATTCACATATTTGCTCCACAAAAATTTAACACTATAATTTAACTTTTAGTCACTTATCGTAAACGACATTTTGTACCACCACCACAGCGATGATGACTTTCCATTTTCTATATGAGTATGTTCGTGCGTTCGTTACGTACGTTAGACCGATGCTTGTCTAAGGTATAAACGTTGACAAGTTCACATATCTCAGCGACGTCAAAAGACCTCGTGCTAATATCGAATAGACCGGTAAAATTAGAAATATTTATGTACAACATAAAACATATTATTCTTCGATAAAATAATCGACTACGTTAAAAAGATAGGCTTTACTCGTTTGTTCGATGTCAGCATGGGATCCTTCGACAGTAAAAAAATGTGTCTTTATCGACGGTTGCGTCCTAGAGACACTGACAGTTATTCATATAGATATATAACAACTCATCATTTTCACAGTTTGTCAATGATGAGACACTAGACAGTTCGAAAGATTTAATCAATACCTTCCCAATTACAGGCCTTAAAATAACAAAATGCAGAAGCATAAATGCAGTAGAATTTTTTGAGGTTATACTTAAACTGGGACAAGCACAAGCAATATAGGCAACCAAAATGAAAACTCAAACTTATATGACAAAAGTTATAGTCATAAATTTAGTTTTCCAAAACCAGTAGCAAACAAAGAAAGGTGAGATATATATCACCCCTTATTTCCTGCCACCCACTAACAGGAAATCATTTGTTTCAAAGATCCCACCGTAATAAATGTCAAATCTAATATATTTAAAAAATGCACATGCTTAATCAGTAAACAATTTCCACTTAGCCATTGTTATAGAAAATTATGTTATAAAAGCAAATGAAAATAAAGTTGTATATCACGCAAGAAAAGTACATTCAGAAGAAAAGCCAGCTAGAGCAACAGGAATAAATATCTCCTACAATGCTGGGGTAATTATTCATTAAACCTCAGTGATTTTCATAAAACGAAACCTAAATACTATTTATGACAGAATGGAAGATTTAAATTCAAATATTACTATTTCAATGACATTTCTTACTATGGAATTATAAAGAACAGAAATGTCATCGAAGTTTTCAACTTCTTTTGGAATTTAAATGATAGATGCGAACAAATTCTGCATCCACTCAACATTTTGGAACCGTGCAAATTTTTATTTTAAATGATTAAGAATTTGATGATTATGGAATTCGGAAATAGCTTTAATTTTAAGAAATCTCACACAACAAAAGATCTCTTTAATAAGTCAGATCGTAAATTGTCAATAAATGCAAACATCTAGGAATAACTGCATAAACAGTAATATTACGTACAAAGTAAATGGGAACCTTATGATTTCGACTGCATAGATATTTAATATTGAATTATTAGTCCAATGTACAACACAGCAATATATGAAAGGGTTCTATTGAAATCCTCATATGTTATCTTTATACAGTATTTTGTTTAAAGTTCTTAGGATCAAAGATTTTTCCGAATTACACAAGTTGCAAATTCTTATTCGATTTGTGTAAAATTTCCATTGTTCATAAAGTTTTTCCATCGGATGTAAAAGCTAATTCCACCGTCTTTCAATTTCCAAATAAAGTTGGATAGTCTGGTATCATATTTTCATTTTGCTTTCCTCTCTTCGAAAGAAATGCCATGTTTTTTTTCTTTGACCGATTTTATAAAGGTATGTGGGTAGGTTGTGTAAGTATACACACACATATGCGCGCATATGTGTGTGTGCGTATATATATATATATATATATATCAGTAAGATTCATTTGAATTAGGTACTTAAATTAAGGCACCTCGCTAGGTCGGAATAATATACACACAACAATATTATGTAAACATTAAACTTGGTACATAAGTACCAACCGAATGATATTCTTACAGTGCATGTCAACATTTAGACCCAGCTGGGTGAAGAAATCCGCTCTTGACCTATTCAGACATGTATATTACATTAAATATACGGTCCATAATATTTACGAAGGGCAGATATAAGGTTTGCCAGGTTTTTGTCTCTCTCACCAAGGTCATCAGCTGTCGAACGCCGACGAAGGGAAATAACCCTGAAATCCGGATACGTTCGTGCTGCTGACCGAGGTGAGAGGGATAACTTCCCTTGGCAAACAGGACACAGTCGTGTGTCGATAAGCCAGCTGGAGGAGATGCCCTCCTGGGGCTAAAAGCAACAGTAACATCCACCCCTAGGGGTCAGCCACACTTAAGTGGCAATATACTACACTTTATCGTGCAGTTACTGTTAATACTTCATTTAGA
>NC_069001.1:14496634-14497225 GCF_001194135.2 Octopus bimaculoides | reverse complement strand
TGTTGTTATAGTTGTTGTTATTCAGCTCCAGGCCTACTCTGATCGAGCAGATTTATGATTAGAAGTCCAACTGCGACATCCGCAACAATTTAGCTGTATTTCAAATATGCGGCATTTAGACTTATATAATCGAAACCGTTAGTACTTTAAAACGGTAGGGTTTGATACATAGGAGATTCAGCTGCTATTACTAGCGTGTGGTGTGACTTTATTGAGGTTCTAGTACGCATGTGTTGATGGTGATGCGTGTTCCGGCGATGAGGTTGTGGGTGGGTGAGAATCCGACTGTGTGAGTATGTGTATGTGTGTGTGTGTCTAGGTTAGATGAACGTGAATATGAACTAGAAAATACATTTTGTGTATGAGGGTATATGCGTGTGAGAGTATCTATATATGCTGTGTGTGTTCAAGAATATGTGTCTATATATGTGCGTATGTATGTATGTGTGTTTGTGTGTGTGAATATGTGCATATGCGCAAGAGTATATAGCGTAGACGCGGAGATGAACGAGAAAACACGTATACATTCTGCGTATGTATGTATATGTATGTGAATATATATATATATATATATATATATATATATATATA
>NC_069001.1:14494863-14495757 GCF_001194135.2 Octopus bimaculoides | reverse complement strand
ATCACCAGCAACACCACCACTAAAACAAGACCATCACGACAAACAGCACTATAACCTCTACTATCACCACCACCACCACCAACACCAACACCACAGCTATCACAACAACCATCACCACCACCTCCACCACAACTACCACAACAACCACCACAACAACCACCACCACCACCACCACAAACAGCAACATCATCATCATCAACTACCGCTGTAATCTCTACCACCACCACTACCACCATCACAACAACAGCAAAAACAACCACCACCGCCAACACTACCACCAACACCACCACCAACACCACCACCAACACCACCACCAGCTCTACGACTATAACCGAGACCATTCCATCACTGAAGCTACTTGCCCGAACCTTTCAACCCTGACATTTTCACAACGGTTGTGTAGGTGAGTGGCGACGGGTGTATATATGTAACAACACAAGTGTTTGTGTGTTTATATGCGTGTGTATATGTCTGTGTACGCATGCATGTGTTTGAGCCTGTATTGTGGGTGCGCGAAGACAACATATATACGCGCTCGTGCATGTGTGTGTGTGTGTATAGATGTATACAAATGTACATTGTGTGCACGTACGTATGGTTTTGTGTATGGTTGGGCGTAAATACGTGACTCTTCCTTTGTATGACAGTCACTGGATGCGTATATGCGCATCGATGTGTGAGTGTATACGTATGTGTGTGTATGTATGTGTGGGTGTATGTGAATGTAAGGTGGAAGTGTATTTCTATGTATGTTCATGTATGCCCGTTATGTATACGGGTGTGGGCGCGTTTGCAAGTGAGTATGTATAGCGTATACGTTTGTAAGCGCATGCGTGCTTTCCTCTAAGTGCATGTGTATTCATATACATACATACATATATATATATATATATA
>NC_069001.1:14493010-14494377 GCF_001194135.2 Octopus bimaculoides | reverse complement strand
TGTATGTATATATGTATAGGGAATTGCAAGAATATAGAGGGGCATCTAGCTATGTGTGTGAGTTCGTGCGTGCGTCTGTGTGCTTGCGTGCGTGCGTCTGTGTGCGTGCGTGAGTGTGTGTGTGTGCGTGTGAGCAGTGTGTGTGCGTGCGTACGCGCACGAGCGCAAGCGCATGTGTGTGTGTGTGACTCTATAGTTATTACTGCATTTAGGCTCGATTTCCTCTCGGGCCGATGCGCCATAAGTTAAATGTCACCGGTGATATAGAGTGACTGATTGGTCAGCATATACCACACACACACACACACACACACACACACACAGACATATATATATATACACACACACACACACACACACACACAGATATATTACATACAAATATGGCAAACATATATACCCATATACATACATACACATCTATACATACGGATTGATACACATGTATACACATATATATATATACATACAGTATATATATGTATTTGTACATGCACACATATACATGGTGACCGTACGCATTATATACACTCACACACATGCGTATATATGTGTATATGTGCATTAGCATGTGTGTATATATGATTGTGTGTGTATATGTTCATCTATATATATATATGTATGCTTTGTGTGTATATGTGAATTTGTTTCTCTGGTGTGCATACGCATGTGTGAATACATATATAGGAACATGTGTGCGTGTGTGTGTGTATTTCTACACGCACACACGTACATACACACATTTGTACGCACGCATACACACACACAGATATACACACCACAGAAACAAATCCACACATACACACAACGCACACACACACACACACACATACACAGAAACATGTAACAGAAACATTTACGTACATACATGCATTCACACATACGCATACGTTCAGCAAGCATATGTGTGTGAGTGCGTGTGTGTGTGTGTATGCGCGCGTGCATATGTGTGTGTGCACTAACATACTTTCACACGCATCTAACCTATTATTACACACATACACACACAGACATACACCACACATAAATTAACATACATATATATGTACACAGAACACATACACATATATACACTTCTACACTAATTTGCATACACATATATGCACATGCACAAACACACACGTGTACAAACACACACATACATACACAAACATACAATGACGTGTTATTGTCTTCTCCAGTCTCTTCCCTGTCTTCGTCGTGTCTCCTCTATACATCTGCATCACTCTCTTTTCCTCTTTATCACCCTCTCTTCCTTTTCATCATATCTCCTAACCTCTCTGTCCCTCTCCCCTCTCTCCTCTCCCCCTCTCTCTCTCTCTCTCTCTCTCTCTCTCTCTCTCTCTCTCTCTCTCTCTCTCTCTCTC
>NC_069001.1:14487864-14493000 GCF_001194135.2 Octopus bimaculoides | reverse complement strand
TCTCTTTTCCTCTTTATCACCCTCTCTTCCTTTTCATCATATCTCCTAACCTCTCTGTCCCTCTCCCCTCTCTCCTCTCCCCCTCTCTCTCTCTCTCTCTCTCTCTCTCTCTCTCGCTCTCATATATTTCTCCCGTTATCTCTCTATATCTCTTTCGTGCTACAAATATTCCAGTGTTTTCTGCCTAGTTTTCCCAAAACTTCATCTCTCCCTCTCTGTTCCTCTCTCTCCCCTCTCTTTCCATGTATGTATGTATGTATGTATGTATGTATGTATGTATGTATTATGTATGTATGTATGAATGTGTGTGTGCATGCTGTACATGCTGTGCATGCATGTATGTATATCGTGAAGGTCGAAGTAGAACATGGAAACGATGAACGGAAAAGGGCAAATAAACGTGGAAATCCTCTCATCAGCCA
Source organism: Octopus bimaculoides (assembly GCF_001194135.2). NCBI lineage: Eukaryota > Metazoa > Mollusca > Cephalopoda > Octopoda > Octopodidae > Octopus > Octopus bimaculoides. Next base: position 14,492,578 of record NC_069001.1, on the reverse strand, counting down.
AAGGGGTCACAATCAGCATAGTTTCGGTATGTCTAAATTCCAAGGAATTGAAATTCCTTGGCACAATTGATCTTGTTGCCCCAGTTATATTTCATATACCGCCTGAAAAGTGCCATGTACAAGGCCCTCAGTCTTTAGTCCACTTTTGTAACTTCTGCCAATTACAATTACAAGATCAGACAAAAGTCAGAGTGTACAGAGGTATGGTCCTCACGACGCTCCTAAATGGCTCTGAGTTCTGTGTCCTCTACTGCTATCACCTCAAGACTCCTCGAACGTTTTCACCAACGCTGCCTCCGGACCATCCTCAACATTTACTGCAACGACTACATCACCAACACTGAGGTCCTCCAGCGACCAAAGGTCACCAGCCTGGAAGCCATTTTACTTATGACATGACTGCGTTTCGCAGGGCACATTGACAGATAAAAGACCTCCGCCTACCCAAAATCATCATGTACTTTGAGCCGACCACCAGCCACCGCAACAGAGGGTCACCAAAGAAGCGTTACAAGGATTACCTGAAGCAGTCACTTAGCGTCTGTGACATTGATTATTGTTAGTGGTCCACTCTCACGGCTGACCGCGTTGCTTGACGACATACCATCAGCGCTGTTGTTTCCACCTTTGAGATCCGTCGCAGTGCCTCTCCTGAAGACAAACGTAAGAGGCGAAAAAGCAGTGCAGCTGCATCATCAGACCCTGAACAGCCATACCCTATCATCACTGCAATCTGATGTGTCGATCCCATATCGGCCTTATCAGCGACTGATGAGCGTGCAGACGACGTGGACAACAGCCTTCCTAAACATCATCAGCGAAGCGAAGCCAAGAACATATATATATATATTTCTGTCTGTCTGTCTGTCTGTTTGTCTGTATGTATGTATTTATGTATGTGTGTGTATGTATGTATACATATAAATATATATATATATATATAGTAAAGCTTATATGCTAAGAGAATGTGGCAGTCTTATAAAGGACGATATTACTGTTGTTTTAGCCCCAGGAAAACATCTTTTCCAGCTTGCTATTGACACACAGTCTGTGTCCGTATAGCATTTACAAGGAAGGTCATCGCTTCCATCCCAAGCCTTACGTGATATTCACAGACCTAGGTTTCCAGGTGGTTACTTGTTCTCAGTGTGGGATAATCACAGGCTGGTGACGAAAGCTCTTTGTATATATATATATATATATATATACAAAATTTATGTATGTGTATGCATCTTTGTGCTTGCGTTTGCCCACCACCACTATCACAAACTGATAATCATATTGGTTTGATTAAGTCCCCATTACTTGACGGTTCCACAAATATGACCGATACAACAGGTACTAGACTTAAAGGTAAGTTCTGATACCGCTATAGTTCGACTACACAGGAGAATATGCGTGTTTCTCTGAATTTATGTATGAATATATGCATGTATATATATGTATGTAGGGCAGCGAGCTGGCAGGGTAGTGAGCATGCCGCGAAAAATGCTTTGCTGCTCTTCGTCCGCCTGTACGTTCTGAGTTCAAATTCCACCGATTCGATTTTGCCTTTCATCCTTTCGAGGTCGATAAAATGAGAACCAGTTGAACGCTGGGTCGATGTAATCCACTTACCCCACTCCCGAAATTGATGATGTGCCAAAATTTGAAACCAACATGTGTGCGTATAGATGTATCTATGTATTCATGAAGGTATGAATATATATATATATATATATATATATATATATATGCAATTTATGTACATACTTACCAACAGACACCATCTGGTGACATGTTGTTGAAGTGAATCCTATTTGATATCGACTTCAGGTTAGAGGTTAACCGCGAATCTTTCAATCTGCGCTTCCTGTGTTGCACCAAAGATCTGTTGGGTCGATATGTGTGTGTTATGTTGACAAAGAGACAGCTCTTAGATCTTCCCCCTACATCTTTTAACACTCTCTGTCTCTCTGTTTCTCTGCCTCTCTTTCTCTGTCTCCTTCCTTTTCTCTCTCTCTCTCTCTCTCTCTCTCTCTCTCTCTCTCTCTCTCTCTTTCAATTTCATGCAAATTAGAAAAGTGAGAAGTAGAGCCGGGTTGGAGTAGGAACCAGTGAATCTCTTTGTCATTGGATGTAATGATTAGATACATATCATTGCCCTCGATCTATCTACAAGTGTATAAGTGGGAATATATGCATATATATCTGTGTGTATAAATAAGCAGAAAATGGAAAAAACTTTTGATTAACAAACAAACAAATTGACCAACATCGGTTAATTATTTTTAATACAAGACATAACATTACATAACATTTCTTACGGCCGTTTCGGCTGCCAATGTCAATCGGTGTTTACAAAGAAAATTCCGAAAATAATATTTGTTATCTTTATAGCACATTCGATCTAGTACATGGCACATCATCAGAGTGAATACAAATACATAACATAAAATAAATGAAGGGAAGAGGGCAGAGGAAAGAACAGGGCCTCGAAATGAGGCCAGAAGGATCAATATATTACAATCATACCATTTTGCAGTGTAAAGCTTGAAGTCGATGGGCAAAAGGGTGAACTAGCAAATGAGCTAGAGAAATAATTTATTGGTCATCCCTTTACGTAGGGGTACCAGAGTGTATACATAGTAGTAGGATAAATCTAGTGCTAAAGTAAAACAGGAATCGCCAATATATCTAGAAAAAGCATAGTACTTATGATTCCATAAATAGAGATAAATATTATTTATCCAAAACGAAACCCGTAGAATTTTTACACTGGTGTACTTACTGAAATATTCTAGAGACCAAACACCTGTTGTCCGTAATGAAATTGACCAACGCCCTGCCATCTCTACAATTGGTCAGTTATACTTAATCCAAGGGCAAGTTAAGACCGTTACAGGGGCAGACATAAATAGAGAAGAAAAAATGAACCAGTAAATAAAAAGGTGTGGGGAGAAGACTAGGTTATAAGTGGCACAAGGCCGCTTATGCCCTTCTACACCATCTCAACATAACGTGAAAAAAAAAAAAAAGATAAGAACTACCAACCAATACGGCTATTAACTTTTTTACCGTTAAGGGGAGACTACTGATAGGGAGGTGAATGCTAGTGGGAATTACCTTCGAAATATAATGCTAAACTTGACGTCTTATATAACCAGCATACTTCAAAGTGGTGGTAATACTAGACGACCAAGTGAATGTCTACACGTTCCTGAGCGCGTTCTGCCTCTTAGACTCGTATATGTATGTAAATGTACACTAGCAGTGCTTGGAAGGAAGGTGTGTAGCATGTGATCGTCGCAGTGACCACGACAGAGAAAGTTGTCATGATACCTGCTCAAAGGCCTACCGAAAGTTGCATAAAGTGTATGGGGAGGAGTGTATGAGTCGCACACAATTGTACAAGTGGTTCAGACATTTCCAAGATGGCCGACAAAATGTCGATATTGACGAACGTTCTCGGAGACCCGCAACCAGCAGAACTGAGAAAAAAACATCGCAGATGTGCGTGCAACTGTTTGGGGAAATCGTCGAATCACCATCCATGAGTTATCAGATGTGCAAATAAGTTATGGTTCAGTTCAGTCCATTATCACTAAAGATTTGGGTATGAGACGTGTGTCTGCCAAGTTTGTGCCAAAACTGCTTTCGGCTGACCAAAAAGACACTCGGGTTTCAGTTGCACAAGTTTTCCTTGATTTTGTGGAGAAAGATGAAAAGTCTTTGAAAACTTTACATAGGCCTCTGAACAGGTATCACCAAACTTTTGGCAAAATTTAATGCAGATTCTCTGCTCAGATTTCTCTGTTATAGTCAATGCGACGTTCAAACGCTACACACCTTCCTTCTAATCACAGCTATAAACAGCGGAAGTGAGCTAGACCGTTAAAATTTAGTAAGCAAGCACAGTAAAGTTTAAGGTTAAGGCTTCACTCTCCGTGCTTTAGCTACATTACTATGAAAACAGTCCGGATACTTATTGATCAGGCCACGTATATCCTGCAACCGTCAGAGAAAAAAAGGACACATTAAATAAATGCCATTTTAACTGTACTGTGTGCAATTAAAAATAGATGAGATGGCCACGGTTGGGAAGCTTTTGTTCATTGGTCTACAAAGTCAAGAGAGAAATGATGCTACAGCAGAACAATGAATGTGAGGATGGCAGCTACACGAACAATGACCTGAAGAGGACACAAAAGGTTAAAAGTAAAACGAGGCTACAAAAGAATAACGAAAACAATAGTAACAAGAGGACACGCAAGGTCAAAGGTGAAACGAGAATAGACTAGAACAATGAAAATGGCGGCGACGACGAGAATAATGGCAACAGAGGGTATGTTGATTGTGGAAGAGGAAATTAGATCAGACCGTGCTCCGCTTATATGAGAACTGGCAGATCTAAGTTCGAGTCCTGTAGTCGCTACCGCCTCGACCTTTCAGAATCTACAGAATCATGGGTTATTCAAATCTACGTCATTTATGTATATAGATGCAGACCTGGGTGTGTCATGAACAAGCTCGCTTCGCAAACATGGTTTCGGGTTCAGTCCCACTGCACGGCATCTGCGGCATCTCGATCATTTGTTTTCTTATAGTCTCGAGTCGAATAATGCCTAATGAGTGAATTTTTCGAACGGAAACAACGTAGAATCCCATTCCAGATTTGGTCATACATATAAGGATGCACACGTACATACATACACACACACACCTACATGTATAT
>NC_069001.1:14486275-14486979 GCF_001194135.2 Octopus bimaculoides | reverse complement strand
AAAGAATTTGTTTTTAATTTAAAGATATTTTATGGATGTAGTGATATCCAACAGAACGGGTTTTCGCTATTTAAATTAGCTTTTCAAGAGACATTGTGAAGTAATCAATTCTTATGACAAAGGGATCTCGCCATTTTGGATGCTTGAAAAATAAGAATGAGTCTAGAGAGTGGACCAAGGGCGGTAACATGTGGCAAGGGGGACAACTAACTCCTCAGTATAATTTTTGAAGTGGTCAAGTTTGTATATTAAGGCGTGGTCTGTACTCTTGTATGAACCAGTTTTTCCTTGTTTAGGCGTTCTTGTAAGGAGATTGAATCTTTGCATTGGTATAATGGAAAGATATGGAAATTCAGCGTTTTACTTCTGGCGCATCTGTCGATATGTTCGCTCAGGGCTATCTGCCTGTACTGAGGAAAACGAATCTGTTCTTTATGCTGCATGACAAAGTAAGGCTCGTTTGGCCCACATAATTGTGGCCACAATCTGAGCAGTTTAGGACATAGAGAAGATTCTGGGAAGCACATGTGAAGTTGGTCTTAATTGAGAATTTTTCTCCTTGCTGGAATGTGAATTCCAAGCCTTCAGTTAGGTATGGGAATGTACTACAGTAAAGTCATCTGCATTTTTAACTGTTGGTATTATATGTATTGAGTATAGTTTGCATTTGTTAGGAGTCTCTTGAGTGATTTGTGTTGTCTTTT
>NC_069001.1:14485577-14486265 GCF_001194135.2 Octopus bimaculoides | reverse complement strand
TTTTTAACTGTTGGTATTATATGTATTGAGTATAGTTTGCATTTGTTAGGAGTCTCTTGAGTGATTTGTGTTGTCTTTTGCATTTGAGGTGTTTATGTGTATTTAGGATGTTGTTCATTTTCGGGTCTTGAGTGAGCAGAGTGAGATTTGTATAATTGTGTTGTATGCTTCATTGCTTCTGGGGTTGTTGGTTGATATGTATGGGAGTGATTTAAAGTGAAGTGTAGTGTGTTTTATTTTGTTGTCCTTAGTGTGTCTGTGTCCAATTTCTTGGCACGTTCAATTCCCTGGTCTATAAGTGCGAGTGGGTATTGACCTTCAATGAGTGTTATTTTGAGGTCTTGTAGGCGTAGTTCCCGAGTGGTTGTGTGAGATACAATTGTACAGATCCTTTTAGCTAGATTGAATGGGCTATCTATTTTGGTGTGTTTAGGATGGCATGGACTGAAAAGGAGATACTGTTTTGAGTCTGTTGGTTTCTAGTAATGTCAGCTGCAATTTGGTTGTTGGATTTTTTTATAATCAAAATGTCCAGAAATGGGAGCTGTTCCTTGCTATTTTCCATTGTAAATTGAATATTGGCGTTTATATTGTTCAGTGTGGATTTGAAATCCAGGAGTTTATCATAGGTTTCATTCCAGATGATAAAACAATCGTCTAGGTACCTTTTCCAGTTTTCTCTTATATA
>NC_069001.1:14482300-14482886 GCF_001194135.2 Octopus bimaculoides | reverse complement strand
GTATGTAATGTATGTATTCTGTATGTATATATGTATTATGTACGTATTATGTCTGTCTGTCTGTATGTATGTGCATGTATGCCTCTGTGTGTGTGTGCATGTAGTATGTATGTATGTAAGCATGTATTTGTGTATGTATGTAAGCATGTATGTGTGTATGTACACGTATGCTTCTCTTTGTGTGTGCGTGTCTTCTCCGACAAGTTATTTAGCTAAGAAAGAAACTTTGGTATAGTTTGTAGGCGACCGTCATGAGACATTGACAATAGTGTGTGTGATAAAATACACTGTATACATACGTGTGTGGTATATGTGTGTGTGTGTGTGAAGATTTCTTTGCGTTTATGGGCATAGCTGTATGTATATGTAGTGTAGCCATACACCCTCCTTTCTTTAAGAAACAAAAACAATATATGCGAAAGTTCGACACCAGAAATCAATAGTTTTGTACTTCAATGGATTTTTAATCATCATTTCTTTAGTTCCCATACTAAAGCACACTTCGTCCCTCTCTCACTCTCTCTCTCCTCTCTCTCTCTCTCTGTATATATATATATATACATATATATATATATATATATATATA
>NC_069001.1:14480329-14481396 GCF_001194135.2 Octopus bimaculoides | reverse complement strand
GGAGATGTAGTATTAGTATATATATATATATATATATATATATAAATAACTTTTAATTCTTTCAGTTATCAGACTTCTGGGGAATTGCGTCGAAGAATTTCTGTCGAGCGAATAGGATATAGTACATTTGTCTTACCCTGGTACATATTTTAGTGGTCTCTTTTACTGAACCTCTAAGTTAGGGGAACGTAAACGCTACCAACACCGGTTGTCAAGCATTTGTGCGAATAAAGAGAAACACAAAGAAACATACACACACACACAAACACGTATACAACGGCGGGCTTCTTTCAGTTTCTGTCTACCAAATCTCTCACAAGGCTTTGGTTGGCCCAAGGCTATAGTAGAAGACACCTGCCCAAGGTGCCATGCAGTGAGACCGAATCATGCGACTGAGTAGAAAACTTCTTACCACACAGCCACGCCTGTATATACAGAGAGAGATAGAGATAGATAGACGGAGAGAGATAGAGAGCGAGAGGGAGAGACACAGACAGACAGACAGACAGATGGAAGAAACAAGAAGCGAAAGGGTATTAGAGAATATAAATGTGTTCAGGAATATACAGTAAGCATTTAACACCATTCTTTGTAGTTTTCGCTAAACACTGAAGAGTTAATTTAGCACGATTATAAAATGTTTCCGCAAGCAATTATGTAATCCTAGCAATAGTTTATTGAAAGGCGTGTATGTTTTATATAGCATAAAATGCCATATATAGTATGTGTATTTTAGTAGATGTTATATATATATATAAAAGCATATATACCTATAAACACACTCACCGTCACATGCACACTCACGTTTAAAAAGTAACATATGATAGTATATATCCCTACCAAGGATATAGAAGACATATCACTATAAATACACTTGAATACCAATTTAAGTAACATTTGTGATCGTCTTTAATTAACAGTGCAATTAGCACCTTCAGTTACGCATGATATTATACGAAACCGCCGACGACGTGCTATAAACTAACAGAGGTCATTAGTTTAACCTGAAGTACTTTTAAATTTGCAGAGGAACAATTGTCAACGCAATATATATATATATATATATA
>NC_069001.1:14475618-14479069 GCF_001194135.2 Octopus bimaculoides | reverse complement strand
ATATATGCATGCTTTGCTTTTATCTTTGATGTTTTGCTTGTTTCAGTTATCAGACTGCGACCATGTAGGGGGGGGGGCATACCCTTGAGTTTTAGTCGAACGAATCGACCCCAGTATGTCACTTATTTTTCAAGCCTGATACTCATCCTATCGGTCACTTTTGCTGAACCGGTAAGTTATGGGGAAGTAAACACCCCAACAGCGATTGTCAAGCGGTCATGGTGGACAAACGCAAACACCCAACCACCACCCCCCATATATATTGGGCTTTTTTAAATTAAAACTTTTAAAAAGTTTAATAATCAAAAAATAACACGTAATTAACCAATAATGTATTCACCGTTGTTGTTTACAACTTCTTCCGAACGTTCAACAAGATTTTCAAGATATGTACTTTGTGTATGTGTATGTCTATATATATTTGTATAAATGGATGTTTGTGTGTTCAATCTTCGTCTCATCCGTGTATACGTATATGTATATGTGTCTAAATACGTGTGTGGTATGTATGTGTGAAAATAATATACCCAATGACAATTATGCGTACATGTAAGTATATGTATGTACATGCGTAGATATGTGCATACATGTGTATATAAGTGTGTAGATGTGCGTATACGTGCAACATGGAGAGAGATGTGGATCGTGAAATCTTATAGCTATATGTTTGTGTGTGTGTATGTGAGTGTGTGTGTGTGTGTGTGTGTGAGTGTGTGTGTGTGTGTGTGTGTGTGTGTGTGTGTGTGTGTGTGTGTGTGTGTGTGTGTGTGTGTATGCGTTGAATGTACGCCATATTTTTATGCATATGGGTATGTGTAGATATATGTGTCTGTGCATGTTTGTGAGGGTGCGTATTTGTTTGTATGCGTGAATGCGTGTATGTGTGTATGTGATTTTAAGTGAATGTATGAGAATGTATGCAAATGTATGTGCGTGTGCGTGTGTATGTATGTGAATATGTGTGTGAGGGGGGCGAGAATGTGTGTAGCACTCTCTCACGTGTTTGTGCCTGCTAGAATTATAAGAATACCAATTCCACAGACAGTCCCACGATAGACGGAGCAAAGATATGAAACATGTTGAGGCACAGCTGTAAGTAGAATGGCACAGCGTGAGGGCCATATCTAGACAGGCTTCCTATGTAAAGCTGTTGTTCTCACACAGTGTGTGTGTGTATATATATATATATATATATATATATATAAAGTATAAATATACTCAAGTACTTATGTCATATTTATAATATTTGTATACGAGTATGTATATACACACAAGATATGCATCATAATACAAATATATGTATGTGTTTGAGTATATATATATATATATATATATATATATATATATATATACAAACATATATATATACACATACATATATATATATACATATATATATAATATAAGTATACATGTATATACAAATATATATACATACATACATATACAAATATATATATAAATAAATATATATATGTATATATAACTGTATACGTATATATATGTATATGTATAATAGCTATATATACGCATATAGTTACATGCATACGTACACACGCACATACGCACGCACGCACAAACATTCTCACACATACACAGATATACATACATAAACATATATATGCACAAATACACGTTCAGATACATATCGACAAAAAAATAATTACTTTCATTTGGTTCATTAGAATAGAGTATGTAATGAAATGTCAAAAATATTCGTTGCACTTCTGTGGTCAGGTCATTGACACAATGTACTGTTTGTATTGAAAATTGATTACGTAAATTCACTCTCACATAAAAGTACAAATATCTAAATTATTAATTGTATTCCAAATTTGAATTAGAATTTTCTTTTTTGAAATAGATACATTGAATCTATTAAAATTTTTTTCCTGAATCACATAATGAAGATCTTCAGGATTTTGATCAAAAATTATTTACATTTACAATTGAACAGAAACGATGTCTCGAACATAACAATAGAGAGGTTGCGTGATAAAGTAAAAGTAGCGTTTTTCTTCTAGTCCTAAGACTCTTAGGGCTGGTTATCCGGTTTCTATGTCATATAAGTGACTAAGATCACAACACCTGTCCTGAACGGGACACGAGTCTTTTGCAGGGTTACTCATTTACAGCTAGAGCAACGTAAAATGAGGTGTTTTGATTAAGATCTCAATTCACCTCCTGGTCCGGGAACCGAAATCACGATCTTGCGATAGTGAGTGCAACGTTCTAACCGCTAAGTCATGCACCGCAACCTTTAGGCATTAATGTCTTCAGTCCTAGGGCTCATTGGGTGTCAGACATGAACTCCCTTTCCTTGTCATATAAATGACCGAGTCACATATCCCGCCAGTTCTTTCCGGGATTACTCATTTTACAACTGAGTGGTTTCGGTCAATGTGAAATGGAGTGTTTTGCTTAATAACGTAGTGCACCGCTCGCTCTGGGAATCGAAACCATGATTATTAAGACGCCAGCCTGTCGCAGGGTTACTCGTTTACTGCCGGAGCAACGTGAAATGAGATGTTTTGGTCAAAAACACAATTTACTTCCAGGTCCGGTATCCAAAATCGCGATCGTACAGTCGTGTGTGCAACACTCTAGCCTCTAGGCCATGCGTTTCACCCCTTGGGCATTTCTCTCTTGAGTCGTAGGTCTCATCGAGCCGGAGTTAAACCCGATTTCCTTGGCATGAAAGTGACCGAGATCACAACATTACCCCAGCACGGAACCCCAGCCCGTTGCATAGTTACTCATTTGTCGCTGAGTGGAATGGAGCAACGTGAAATGAAGTGTTTTGAAATCAATGCACCGCCTGCTTTAAGAACACACTCCACCACCCGCTCCGGGAACCGAAACCACTAGTCCAAGGGCCTTCACAAAAATGATCTGCCAACGCTTTTAACAAAAAGGACACGAAGAGAGCACAGTGATACAAAAATAATGAGAATATTCTAAACCACGTGGTACAACAGGATAAATTTGTCATGTTGTTGTGTGACTGCGGTTATAAGAAAACAGACACTTTTGTTTCATACTTAATGTTTTGTGTTATGTTGTCAAAGTGTATATGTGGATAAGATCTGGATATTGTGTTTGAGATAATTTAGTCAATGTTGTAAGGAAAAACAAACATAGCAGATCTGCTGCGTATTGTTCTCATCGTGATAAGGTCTTTTGTTGCCAGTTTACTTAAGTAATGCCTATTGCTTAGCATGAGATTTCACTAACGGCACGAGCCAAATAGGTATGCATGCATGTATGTATGTATGTATGTATGTATGTATGTATGTATGTATGTATGTATGTATGAATGTATCTGTCTGTCTGTCTATCTGTCTGGCTGTCGATCTATCTATCGATATACATATAAATGTATATGTTATATTTCTCTCTCTCTCTCTCTCTCTCTCTATATATATATATATATATATATATATATATATAT
>NC_069001.1:14474074-14475569 GCF_001194135.2 Octopus bimaculoides | reverse complement strand
TCAGATTTAATATATATATTACGAAAAAGGAGTTATAATTTTGGATAAATTTTGACTACCTCCTTTTTCTTGATGCATACATATACATACACACACATAAACACACACACACACACACACACACACACACACACATGAAATGCTGTAGTTTTGCCGAAACATTGTGTTGTGTTTGTTTAAAGAGATTTGTTAGAGAGACTCAAGGATAGATAGATAGATAAATAGATAGACAAACAGATAGACAGACAGACAGACAGATAGATAGATAGATAGATAGATAGATAGATAGATAGATAGATAGATAGATAGACAGACATGCATAATTTAAACAAAAATTAGCTAAGAGGTCTCAGGTTGCCAGTAACAGACAAATAGAGGTATATCAAATACCATAAAATATAAATTCATAGTTTATTTATTATTTATTGGTTATTTTGTATGTATATATAATATGTATTGTGCATGTATGCATGTATGTATGTATGTGTGTTTGTATAAGTAAAACAAAAATGACCTAAGAAAACTGAGAGTGGCCAGAGGCATACATTTTACAACATAGACACGCAGATATGTCAAATAGCGTTCAATTTAAATTCTTGTTGTATTAAAATTATAAAGGCGCGAGTTGGTACAATCGTTATGCCAGCAGGAAAATTGCTTATCGACATTTCGTTCATTTTTCCGCTCTGAGTTCATTGTCCACCGAGATCTTCACCTTTTAACCTATGGTGGGGGTCGATAAAATAAGTACTAATCAAGAACTGGGATCGACGTAATTGACTATCCGCTCTGCTCAATATTTCAGATCTTGTACCCATAAAATTATCTCCTCCTCTAGATGGCGTGACACAATGACCAAATATCAACTAAGACCAGTGCCATTTAAAAAGGAGGAGATAATCTCAAGAAACAAGATTTTCCAAGGCTGACCTGCCATGACTTAAAAGTCCGGAAAGAAAAAGGTCAATAAATACTTGCAATTACATATTTAATCAACCAAATATGAACCATTTTGTTGCACAATGCGTCTCCATCTTGAAAATAATCTCTTCCCAGAATTGAGGTGGTTTCATGGCAAATAAGTCGAAAGGTAAGCAACTATAAATCGGTACAAACTTTCCGGACAATATATTACATATGGGTATAGTTATTTATCGAATAAATATACACAAAGACATAAATGTAGCTCAGGGGTGGTAGGCAAATGTGAAAGTGTGTGTAGAAGAGCTTAACTGCCTATTACAAAACTGGTTGTCGTATTATTCCTTCAAGAACTGCTTTTAAAAGTATTAATGGAGAAGCAGTGCGGGGTCGTGGATATGCTTGTGTGTTTGGGGGGGGGCGAGAAGAGGACGAGGAAACGAAGAAAGAAGAAGGTGAAACCAAAGAAGAAATGGAGATAGAAGAAGAAGAAGAAGAAGAAGAAGAAGAAGAAGAAGAATGGGAGGAGGAAGAAGAAGAAGAAGAAGAAGAAGAAGAAGAAGAAGAATAAGAA
>NC_069001.1:14472630-14473227 GCF_001194135.2 Octopus bimaculoides | reverse complement strand
ACCACCACCACCACCACCACCATCACAGACTTATATGAGTGGAGATATCTGAGAGGAAATGGGGAGATTGAGGAGGAGGGAGATTATGTACATTAATAATGTAGGTAAATATAATAAATATAATATATATATATAAAATATAAGAAATGCATAAAAATAGGTATAATTCCCCCACCCCTACATCTCACCGAACATTACTCATCATCCCTTCACCGTCACCACCACCACCACCTCACCAACATTATCACCATTACCACCGTCACCATCACCTCCACCACCATCACCACATCACATACCTACTGAAAATGATTTAGGCAAGAATTATGATGTATGAATGTAGAATTATTGTATTTTTGTTTTGTTGGGTTGTTTTTTGCCGGTTTATTTTCTGGGGGGTGACGGTTGGGGGAGAGGTTTGGTTTTCGTTTTGGTTTCTTCTTTTTTTATATCGTTTTGAGACATTAGAGAAAAGTGAACAGGAACAATTATGGATTTCCTTAAATTAGAACAAGGCCACAGATTTGTGTGGGAAGGACATAAGGAGGGAGGTCTAGCAGATAAAATAGAACAGACAAACAAACACACGCACACATAACA
>NC_069001.1:14472102-14472620 GCF_001194135.2 Octopus bimaculoides | reverse complement strand
CAGACTACGCTGATGATCCTGCAGATATTTACTTATGTGAATATTAACAGTATTTTTTTCTTTTGTCTTGTCCTTTTACAGTCTGTTGTGTCGCTGAAATTTTTACTGAGAACATATTCTTCGTGGTTAGATGATTCGTCATCTATTTCTAGCATATAGGACTCCACTTTTGCTAGTCATTGCTCTTATTTTTGTATGTAATATAATTTTAATCTTCGGATTTTTTTAATATGCTAGACCACTGGTTTTAATTGATTAATATCAATATCTACCCTTATTATTAAATTTTAAATATGTATGTATGTATGCATGTATATGTCTGTGTGTCTTTGTTTGTTCCCCCCCTCCTACCATCGCTTGACAAGCGATGTTGGTGTGTTTACATTCACGGAACAGCGAATATATGTGTGTGTGTGTGTGTGTGTGTGTGTGTGTGTGTGTGTGTGTGTGTATGTGCGCGTGTGTGTATGTGTGTGTGCGTGTGTGTGTGCGTATATATATATATATATATATATATA
>NC_069001.1:14468969-14471517 GCF_001194135.2 Octopus bimaculoides | reverse complement strand
AGACAGACAGACAGACAGACAGACAGACAGACAGACAGACAGACAGACAGAGGAAGGAAGGAATGAAGGAAGGAAGGAAGGAAGAGAGAAAGAAAGAAAGAAAGAAAGAAAGAAAGAAAGAAAGAAAGAAGGAAGGAAAGAAGGAAAGAAGGAACAGAAATGGGTGAGAGAGAAAGACAGAATAAAACGGAAAGAAAGATGGGAGAGGGGAAAGAGAGAGAGAGGGGACGGGAAATGAGAGAGAGGGGAGGGGAAATGAGAGAGAGGGGGGAAAGAGAGAGAGGGGGAGGGGAAGAGAGAAGAAGAGGCAGCAACGTAATACTGAAACAACAAGGTATTTACACTCGGGTACATTGGGATGATTGAGTTCTTGTTGAAAGTCATAATTCGGGTGGCTGTTCTGATCAAACGGGTGCTTTTTCGTCTCATTTCTCACACAAAGAACAATGGACTGCGTTCGGAGCTCTTTAAACAGTGGGATTAACTCCTCTGTCAATATATGCATGTGTCTGTGTGTCCCACCACTAATTTCATATAAAAGTAGATTGTCTAGATTCGGTAAGAAGAGAGAGAGGCGCGGGGTGGGTTCGAGATGAGGGCGAGACTTTTTGAAAGTAGGGAGGTGGGTAGGGTGGTAGGTCGGGAGAAGAAGAGCAGGAAGGAGAAGACGACGACGATAATGATGATGATGATGACGACGACGATGAGATGATGATGATGATGATGATGATGATGAATGTGTGGTAATCGTTGCATGATTGAAGGACAGCCATTTTTTAAAACAGTTGATGAATTGTAAAGCGAAGAATGTTAGTAAATGAATAAATAAATAATGTGGTTGAAGGAGAGAGTGTGAGGAGTTTGATTGTGGTGTTAACGGCTGGGATAGTATGCGCGCGTGCGCGTGAGAGAGAGAGAGAGAGAGAGAGAGAGAGAGAGAGAGAGAGAGAGAGAGAGAGAGAGAGAGAGAATGTGTGTGTGAGTGTGTTTTGTATGTGTGATAAGAAGGTTGTTGTGATGAGCAGAGGAAAACTGAATGAAGAGAGTGAAAAAAAATGAAGGGAAGCGAATAAGAAAGAAAGAAAGAAAGAAAGAAAGAAAGAAAGAAAGAAAGAAAGAAAGAAAGAAAGAAAGAAAGAATGAAAGGAAGAAAGGAAGAAAGGAAGAAAGAGAGAAAAGAAGAAAGAAAGAAGGAAAGAAAGAAAGAAAGAAAGAAAGAATCATAAAAACATGACAGAAAATAGCGAGAGTGAGTGAAGAGGAAAAAGCTATGAAGGAAAGAGAGAGGGCAGAGACAGAAAGAGAGACAGACAGACAGACAAACAGAAAGAGAGAGACAGACTGAAAGAGACAGACAGACAGACAAACAGAAGGGGAGATAAAAGAGGAAAAGCTCATAAGAAATCTTCCCCACCCTGCCCCTTCTATCAAAATAAAAAGCAACAAATGAAACGAATAAGAGTCAGAAAGGGAGAAGGAAGAGGTAAAAGTCATAAGGAGTCCCTTGTTTATAACTGAAAGAAAAAGACAGAGCGAGACAGACAGAGTTAAAGAAAGAGAGAGAAAGAGAAAGAGTGAGAGGCAGAGAGAAATAGAGAGATGGAAAAGAGTATTTAAGCTTCATACAAAGCTCTTGTCTTTGAATTAAACTAGTTCATCTTTCGACATAGATACAGACAACGCAACAATTGATACCCAATGAGGCCTGTTTTGTTTTGTTTCGATTGTGATTTATGGGTTTGAGTTAAGATAGGAAATAGAGAGTGAATGTAGGGATATTGTATTTGTAAATCCAATGTTTAGGCAGAAACATTGGATTTACAAATACAATATCCCTACATTCACTCTCTATTTCCTATCTTAACTAAACTAACTATTGCTTAATCATCCTCTCACACCGTCTCCGATGAAGGGATATAATAAGTATTCTGGAAACAGCTGTAAAACATTCTATTCATAAATGTTCTATATTATACACAGCCTTGGTCTTTTATCTCATTACGAAAAGTAAATCCTTATATATATATATATATATATATATATATATATATATATATATATATTTAAATAATAAGGGTAATAAATTAAATATTAATTTAATTAACACCAATTTAAAACCAGTGGTCTAGCACAAAGAGAAATTTAAAGATTCAGAAAAATTGTATTACATACGTATAAGAAGGGATGACCACTAAGTGGACATCCATTACGCTAGAAATAGACCATCTACGATCAAACCACAAAGTCTCAGACGGAATTGATTTTGAACACCATTTCGAAAAAGCTGTGATTATGTTTGGTGTTTCTTATGTCTACACTCAGAGAAGAATCTTAAAGGCACGACTGGAATATCTTCGAGATAACTACCACATTCGAGAGAATGACTTCTTAACATTTCATGATTTGATCGTAGATGGTCTATTTCTATCATAATGGATGTCCACTTAGTGGTCATCCCTTCTTATGCGTATATATATATATATATATATATATATGTGTGTGTGTGTGTGTGTGTGTGTATGTATGTGTGCATGTACGTATATGTATA
>NC_069001.1:14463253-14466133 GCF_001194135.2 Octopus bimaculoides | reverse complement strand
ATATATATATATATATATATATATATACATATATATATATATACTATATATATATACTATATATACATTTACACACACACACTCGCACAGATATATCTGTCTGGATTCTTTTTATCCCGTTTTACTCCTAATTATATACAGATATATCTATCATTCTATCTATCGATATGTGTGTGTGTGTGTATGTGTGTGTGTGTGTGTATGACATCACTGTATGTCACCTGTACTGCAGACATGTCGCTGACACGCCTCTATTATTCCCACCACCACCACCCTACATTCCATGTCCTCCTTACTGTAACATATATTTCAATTGACCCACACTCGAAGCTGCATCAAAGAAAGGTCACCAGGTCAAACTTCACACAACGTCGTCGTCGTCGTCGCATTTCGTCAACGAACGAAGAATGAGCGACATTGGACGTCGCGTTTCTTCTGAACTCTCTCAGTTCTGTTTCTATGCCGCCCGTTTATAAAACCTGGCGAGGATGATGGTGGGGATGATGGGGATGATGATGATGATGATGATGATGATGATGATGATGATGATGATGGTGCTGCTGGTGCTGGCAATGAAGTTGTAGATGACGAGATGGAGGAAGAAGAGGAGTAATTGATGTTGGTGTTGTTGGTGATTCTGCTCCTGATGATGACGATGATATTGATGATGATGAGGAGGAGGAGGAGGAGGAGCAGGAGGAGGAGCAGGAGCAGGAGGATCAGGAGGGGCAGGAGGAGCAGGAGGGGCAGGATGATGATGATGATGATGATGATGATGATGATGGTGATGATGATGGTGGTGATGATGATGATGATGATGACGATGATGATGATGATGATGATGACGACGACAACGCCGACGACGACAGCGACGACGACGACGATGACGATGATGATGATGATGATGATGATGATGATGGTGACGACGACGACGATGATGTGAACTTGCGCTCTCCAGCAGAAGCGAATTTTCGAGTATAGTCAAACTTATCACGGTTACAGAGAAACAAACACGTGTTTGTGTATGTATGTATGTATGTATGTATGTATGTATGTGTGTATGTATGTATGTATGTATGTGTGTATGTTCGTAGGCATGCATACGTATTTATAGATATTTGTGTATTTATATAAATGTGAACATGCGTGTATGAGTAAATATGGAACTACTTTTCTATCAGACATGTTATATCGAAAACACGACTATGTTCATGTCTAACGTTTCTACTTTTAAAAAATTGTCTGATTGCCTTGTGAGTACTTCATGATGACTTTGAAAGATTACGATTCTGAAATCAGATAACGTTTCAACACTTTCGGTTCTCACCATCAGAATGAAAGGACTGTATTATTGTTCACGTTGTCCACGCTATTTGCTGTAAAACGCAAAGTATTATGTAAATACCGTTATAGCTTATAAAACTATCTTTACTAAATGGAACACTTCTTTAACGCCCGAATTATAGAACGTGTGCAGTGTCTATATGCTGAGTTCTTCTATTATTTGGTTATTAATACAACTATAATATAAGAAACATTTTTGTAGATTTCTCCAACTTTCGATCAAATTTTGCTCTATTTCATGCTGGAAGAATCTTTATTGTAAATGCATAGTCAAGTGACGATAGTGTGTTGTGCTTGTATGTCCTAAATAATAGTTTTGGCCCGGAAAATTACACCTTCCATCTTTACAAGAGAGTATTGGACGAGATTTTGCAACACACATAAGGATCAGGTTATGGACCCCTCATAGAAGATGTATTTCGCATTGCTGCTGCGGCTGCTACTGCTAGGGCAGTTGTTGTTCATGTTGCTGTTGTTATTGATGTATCATATTTCATACAAAGCTGGTATTGCCGCTGTTGTATACAGTGTTCCTACAGCGACATCTGTTGATCCTGTTGCTGTTGCTGCTACTACGGCTGCTCATCTCTAATTGTTAAAGCCAAAGTTGCTGCTACTGTTGTTGTTGTTGTTGTTGTTGTTGTTGTTGTTGTTGTTGCTGGTGTTGTTGTTGTTGTTATTGTTGCAGTTCATGATGATGATGATGAACATGGTGAAAACGTTGACGGCAATGATAATGATGCCGATGACGGTGATGACGATGATGATGATGATGAGGATGATGATGAGGATGAGGATGATGATGACGACGACACGATGACGACGACACGATGACGACGACACGATGACGACGACACGATGACGACGACACGATGACGACGACGACGACGATGATGATGATGATGATGATGATGATGATGATGATGATGATGATGATGATTTTGATGATGATGATGATAATGTTGACAACGATGATAATGATGATGACGATGATGATGACGATGATGATGATGATGATGATGATGATGATGATGATGATGATGATGACTGCTAGGATTTTGCTGTCGTTCCAGCCATTGCTGTCAAGATCCACTGGTCTATTTCCAATTGCTGCTCCTGATGACACCCTCGCAACAGACTCTGCTGCTGCTGCTGCTGCTATTGCAGTTGCTGCTGCTGTTGCGGTTGTTGCTGCTACTACAATTGCTGCTGTCCTACTCACACTAATTCTTAGTGTCCACGTCCATCTAGTACAGTGTTTTTTCTTATTGTTACTTTTTGTTTGTTTGCTCCTTGAATGTTTATTTTTTTCTTTTGCTGCATGTAATGCATCGGTCGATGCCAAACCTAATCATTTGATCTAACGTAACGCTCCCTCCGTCGGTCCCCACCCCGCCACCCTCGCGTCTTTCCCAAGGGGACCATCTATTATTATGCTGTTTATGGCGGACCAGGGAGTCAATAGACAAACTATCGCTATCAATGCCAGTTTTTAAAGGTCATCGAATCTATAGATTTTAACCCCCCACCCATCCC
>NC_069001.1:14462112-14462717 GCF_001194135.2 Octopus bimaculoides | reverse complement strand
TATATATATATATATATATATATATATATATATGTATCTATACATATATATACATATTTATATAATATGTATGAGTGTATGTATATGTGTGTGTATGCACACATATATGTATTAGCATCTCACCGTCTCTCTGTGTCCATATACGTGCATGCGTGTGTGTGTTTGAATGTGTGTACGTGTGCATGTGTTCGCATATACACCATAATATGCAACACAAAACTTCCATAAATAAATGTTGCATGAACATAAAAACTCTTGTGGGTAACACAAGGCCGTTTATATACTCACACATATATTCATCTATGAATATATATTTATATGCGTATGTATGTTTATATGTCTATAGCTATATGTGTATGCATGTCTGTCTCTGTCTCCCTTTATATATATATATGTGTGTGTGTGTGATAGATAGATAGATAGATAGATAGATAGATATACATGTATACATACATACATACATACATACATACATATACTTACATACCTCCTCACCGATAAGTAGTCACATACATATATTCATACTCACATACTTAACATATGTGTGTGTGTGTGTGTCTGTCTGTGTGTGTGTGTGTTTGTGTGTGTGCATACCATTCATAGAT
>NC_069001.1:14460586-14461320 GCF_001194135.2 Octopus bimaculoides | reverse complement strand
TATGTATGTATGTATGTATGTGTGTGTGTGTGTGTGTGTGTGTGTGTGTGTGTGTGTGCGTGCGTGTTTGGGGGTGTTTAGGTATAGATATATAGATACAGTATACATACATGTATTTATACAATGAACTCCATATAACACATATACAGACACGCACGCACACACAGTTACATCCTATGCAATATAGAACCACATACATGCACGTATATACACACACACATATATATATATATATATACATAAGCATATTCCTCCAGCTCTTATATCCACATTATAAATTCACATTCATACCAATAATAATTGGTGAAATTGGTTTTGTGAATTATTGCCAAAGTGACGTTCTGATTAAACTAGAGTTTTCAGACAAAGAAATCAACCAGCTCACAGATAACAAACAGAATCCGTCAGAGGAACAGTAAAAATATGCCAGGCTTCTCTCAAACTTAATATTTGACACTGTTTTTGTTGCCTACATGTCCATGATGGAGCATTCTCCTTGTTTAAGTTGGTGAATGCTGCCATAATCTTTACCTTCATTTCATCATTGTTGTTACAAGGAGTTTTGTTGATCTCTCGCTCAACTGCGCTCCACACATAATAATCACGGGGCTTGCAGACTGTGGTTTTAGAGTCTGATTTGACTGCTATTTTTTCAGCGTGGTGGTATCTCTTGATACCCTGTATTATAATTTTAAATAATTATTACCTTTGATGGTTTTTATTCCCATGCTGAC
>NC_069001.1:14457218-14458634 GCF_001194135.2 Octopus bimaculoides | reverse complement strand
TCTATTTTCTTAACAAGATTTTTATCATGCTGTGTGTGGTGAAGTTTGTGAATGACTGATTCAGAAAGTAGAAAAATCTAAGGGGAAGTAAATGGTGATCGTTATTATTGGGGACAGGAGAGGTAATTGCTCATCTTTTGGAGAGGGAATAAATAAATATATATACAGAACCTCAAAAGTCAAAGTAGTGAGATGAAATATCTACAGTGATGGGTATGTGATCATGAATTGAAATATATAGTGAGACCAAAGTTGGTCATGCTTTCATATTTAAACGTGTTCTGTCTTTTTCGATGAATAAATTTTCTTTATTTAAACGTTCTTGTACAGAAATTGCTTCTTTGCACTGGTATATGGAGAAAACAGTGAAGTTTGGTTGGATATTACCTGCACATCTCTCTATGTGTTCACTCAAAGGAATATGTCTTTCCTGCGGGAACCGGTTCTGTTCCTTATGTAGTGTGGTTCTCTGTCTCAGTGTCATACTTGTCTGTCGCATATAATTATGTCCACAACCTGAACAAGTTATAACATAAATTAGATTCTCGGAATCACAAGTGAAGTTAGTTTTAAATGTGAACCTCTCTCTTTGATTGAATGGGAATTCCGAGCCTTCCAGTAGGTTGGGGCATGTTCAACAGTTTGGGCGTTCACATTTTTAACCGTTGGTTTCGTGGTTGTTGTGTAAAGCTTCGTATTTGTTAGAAGTCTTATCAGCGATTTGTGTTGCTTTTTGCATTTGATCAATTCATGTGTTTTCAGAATGTTATTCATTTTTTGGATCCCTAGTGAGCATTGGTAGATTTTGTACAATAGTGTTCTATGCCTCATTGTTTCTAGGGTTAAGAGTTGGTATATACGGTAGTGTTTTCAGATGATGTGTGGTGTTACATTTTGTGATCTTAGTGTTTTAATGCCTAATTTCTTAGCACGCTTAATACTATTGTCTATAAGTGAAGGTGGGTTTGTCTTTAGGTTAGTGTTGTTCTGAGGTCTTGAAGACGGAGGCCCCGTGTATTTCCATCAGACACTATTGTGCAAATCCCTTTTGCTAAATTAAAGGGCATGTTTCTTTTGATGTGTTTCGGGTGGCATGAGCTACACAGGAGATCATGTGTCAGAGTAGATACAGCTGTAGAGTGCAAAATTTTCTGTAACTCATCACCCTGTCTCTCAATATTTAAGGTACATGATTCCTTTACTATACTTGTTTTTATGCCAAAATGTAACTAGGATCCAGTCCTCTTCAAAATTGTTAACGGTTTTATATTTGGTTAAGAACTGAATTAGCAACAAGCTCTGAAAGGTGCTGCGTGTAAGTAAATTGCGGCCTTAAGAATATCATTCAACTACTATCGTTGCTGAATGTTATATATATATATATATATATATATATATATAACATATATATATATA
>NC_069001.1:14455699-14456822 GCF_001194135.2 Octopus bimaculoides | reverse complement strand
TGTGTGTGTGTGTGTGTGTGTTTACCCCCCCCCCCATCGGAGTTGACTAGTCGTTGAAGAACAACACGTAAAATATACATTGGCTAATGTAGTCTCAGATGTACAAATCAACGGAAGGGGCACGGCTAGAACATCTTTCGACATAGGTCCCTTCAATTGGAACTGACCAGTCGCTGAAGAACAACAATAACACTAACAACTCTAAACTTTGTAAAAGTGCTGGCGTTCCGTGTTAATCCGGCTTAAACAAAATATCCGGATTAAAACCCCTCGTTCGGAATTAAAAACTGCGACAAGATGAAATGATGGTGACATTTCAGCCGTCAAAGCTACAAAGAATTGGTTTATTTCAATGGAAAGGAAATTCTAAGAACTTTGGAAGTGCACTTTTAGAATTCTAAGATGTCTGCGAGAAGAAAATAAATATTTAACTAAAGGCAGGAATCGGAGAGGAAAGAAAGAACGTTATCTCCACCATTTCTGACTGAGAGTAGAAAGGTGTACAAGTAACCAAGAAGAAGAGGCGAACTGATATGCGACTCCATTCAGGCTTGTATAAATTGCAAGAAACAGCAGTTAAATCACTCTGAAATCACATCCTGTCGTCTTTTGAAAAGAAGAAGAAAAAAAGCGGGAATGTTATTATATACTACAGAATAAGAGGGGATAATGAAATGGTTTATGGCTTTGGGCAAAAGAAAATACAGGAGGGTCAGTTAATTATGATTTTATTCAACATAATTCCCTCTCAGAGTCTCACACCTATTGCAGAGTTCCTTCAGTTTTTCTAAGCTCTGTAAAAGAACTTGGAAGGTTGGGACCCCAACCAGGCCTTTCGCGACACCCTTAAAGCCGAGAACTTTTCAGCACCCCCTCGTTTATCTATATATGTCAGTCTATCTATATCTACAACAAAGTATGTTATAGAGAGAGAGTTGGTTTATATAAAAGAGTTTGGGGAAGAGAAAAAGAAGGGTATCACAGCCGGTCTATATTCAAACCTGTGTTGTGATTTTATCAGCGAGAAAGAGTACCGTTTCCATATTCAATATCGTTACATATATTACATATATATGTATATATATATATGTATATATATATATATATATATATATATATATAT
>NC_069001.1:14453839-14454273 GCF_001194135.2 Octopus bimaculoides | reverse complement strand
GACAGACAGACAGACAGACAGACAGACAGACAGACATATAAGATAGATAGATAGATAGATAGATAGATAGATAGATAGATAGATAGATAGATAGATAGATAGATATGTGAATTACAGAGTAAAAGAAGTGACAACGAACCTTAATAGATGCAGACATAAATATAACATGCTCAGACGCTAACTTAGGAAAACACATGAACACATTCACATACATAAAACAGCCCTGTCGGATATGTAGCGTTACGTAATTCAGTTCAAGTGCTTATGTATTCAAAATTATTTTCAAACCACATATGCACATAAATGTAAAAAGACATATACTTAAAGCAACGTATATACATATACATAAGGAAATACACACGCACGGGCACACACACACACATATACAGATCGGCGTGCGCACATACATACGCACATACATACGCACATACATA
>NC_069001.1:14453307-14453739 GCF_001194135.2 Octopus bimaculoides | reverse complement strand
GTATGTATGTATCTATGTATGTATCTATGTATTTGTGTGTCTGTGTTTGTCTGCCCATCATTGCTTGACAACCGATGTTTGTGTATTAAAGTACGTCCCGGTAACTTAACGGTTCGGCAAAGAAAACCGATAGAACAAGTACCAACTTTACAAAGAATAAGTCCTGGGGTCGATTTGTTCAACTTAAAGCGGTGCTGCAGCATGGCCGCAGTCAAATGACTGAAACAAATAAGAGAATAAAAGAATAAAAGAATATATATCATAAGGCATATAATGAGGTAGCTAAAGTTAAATAGAAATATTCATATATTAGCATATATTTATAAATACATGCATACATTAGTTTTTTTCTATGTGCATACATAAGTTGGAGTTATCTATTATA
Source organism: Octopus bimaculoides (assembly GCF_001194135.2). NCBI lineage: Eukaryota > Metazoa > Mollusca > Cephalopoda > Octopoda > Octopodidae > Octopus > Octopus bimaculoides. Next base: position 14,453,354 of record NC_069001.1, on the reverse strand, counting down.
TATACATGTGTTAGCTTTCTCCTTGCGTATGCACATTTCTCTACTTA
>NC_069001.1:14450388-14451208 GCF_001194135.2 Octopus bimaculoides | reverse complement strand
ATACATACATACATACATACATACGTCATACACAAGTATACATATCTATATATAGCTACATACGTATCACTGCATCACAGTATCAACCAAGCCATCCGGTTCTGTCATACACTGCATGTCACAAAGTGCTTCCTATTTTGTCTTGATTGCGTTATTCCTTTCCATCTTGACCCAAATTGCTTGACGAAATCATCTCATCGTCGTGGCTTTTTCCGATCTCTTGGGTACTGTTCGATAATTGCATGTGTTCAGCTGTGCTCTATGAGCCTTGCGACATGTCCTGGTATTAGAAATTCTTGTGACTGTCTGGTTCCCATTGTTTCATGTCGGCAGTAATCAACACTCATTCACTCAGAACTAATATCACGTGTTACTCTTGTTATTCATTGTCCGTAAGCCTATGAATACAGTACAACAAACTTTTGTGCGTGTGCGCGCACGTGTGTGCATAGAATACGTCGATCACATGAATAATAGATATATTGGTGTGTGGAAATAAAGCCTTACGGCAGGGATACAAGGTTTCACAGGCACAGAGAGGAATATCGATGCCGTGGAAGATCAGGCTTGGCCGAACGCCGGTCACTTGGGAAGAGAAGAGAGAGAGAGGTAGAGGCAGAGGGACAAAAGAATTAAGCAGGGGTAAGAAAAAATGACAGGGATACAGTGAAGGGAAAGTGAGCAAGAAGAGAAGGTAAGGAAATGTGAGAGGGGGAACGAAAGAACGAAGAGTGGAATGAATGAATAAGGGTGAAAGGGCTGATAGACAGAAATAGAGTTGTACAAGATTTAGAAAAAATGTATACTTACATATAAGAGA
>NC_069001.1:14446814-14449726 GCF_001194135.2 Octopus bimaculoides | reverse complement strand
TGGCTGAGTACTCCACAGACAAGCGCACCCTTAACGTAGTTCTCAGGAGATTGGCATGAGACAGAATGTGAGAAGGCTGGCCCTTTGAATTACCGGTATAACTGATTTTTTCCGGCTGAGTAGACTAGAGCAACGAGAAATAAAGTGTCTTGCTCAAGAACGTAAAGCGCCACCGAGTATCGAACTCGTGACGTTACGATTGTGAGCTAAGCGACGTAACCACCAAGCCACACACACCTTCACATGAATAAGGTATATGGACTCATGTATTACATTTTGCGTTTTAAATATTCAGTTGTTCCTACCAGACGTATGTGTGTGTGTCTGTGTGTACATATGTATGCATATATATGTTTGTGTTTGTGTGTGTGTGTGTGTGTGAGGTGCACATGTCCGTATCCGTGACGTGTGTGTGTGTGTGTGTGGTTGTGTGTGATTCTGTGTTTGTGTGCCGTAATTGTAGTATAACTATAGTTATTAATGGAGTGTAGAATATCGCCTGGAAAGTAGCTCTTTTATGCCTCCTGGGACAATTTTGTAATGCGCCATTGTCTGAAAAAAACAATTATTTACACGGTTAATAACATTAACATCAACAACAACAACAACAGTAGTTAACAACAACAACACTAATAACAGCAACATTCTCGTGAACAATACGTTGACCAATAAAATCCAACTTGGGAATAATAAAACTGTCACGTTTTCATTAATATAATTTGTATTGTAAGTTAAATAGTTTCATTAATAAAATTAAAATAATAATAATTATGACGACAACGACGACGACGGCGAGGTGGAGGAGGAGGAGGAGGAAATAATAATAATTATCCTTTCTACTAAAGGCACAAGGCCTGAAATTTTGGGGGAAGGGACTAGCCGATTATATCGACCCCAGTGTTTCACAGGTACTTAATTTATCGACCCTGAGAGGATAAAAGCCAAAGTCGACCTCGGCGAAATTTGAACTCCGAACATAAAGACAAACGAAATACCTCTAAACATTTCGCCCAACGTGCTAACGTTTCTTATTTCTTTATTGCCTACATGGGGCTAAACATAGAGGGGACAAACAAGGACAGACAAAGGGATTAATCGTGCGTAACAGGTACTTAATTTATCGACCCCGAAATGATGAAAGGCAAAGTCGACCTTGGCGGAATTTGAACTCTGAACGTAAAGACAAACGAAATACCGATAAACATTTCGGCCGGCGTGCTAACGTTTCGGCCAGCAGGCCGCCTTCAATATATATTTCAAATTTTGACACAAGATCAGCAATTTCGTGTGAAGGTTTAAGTCGATTACATCAATCTCAGGACTCAACAGATATTTATTTTATCCACCCCGATAAGATCAAAGGTAAAGTCGGCCGCTGGAAATAATAATAATAATAATAATAATAATAATAATAATAATAATAATAATAATAATGAGGGACAAACACGAGTGCCTGATAATTGACATGGCAGTGCCAAGAGATCAACATATCATCATGAAAGAAAGAGAGAAGATTGATAAATATGGAGACCTGAGAATTGAGATCGCTAAGATGTGGCAGCTATGAGAGTCAAATATAAAGGTTATCCCTGTTGTCATCAGAGCATTGGGTTCAATACCACCCAATCTGAAAAAAAAAAACATCTGAAAGCTTTAGAAGTACCCTACAATCTAGATGTATTGCAAAAGTCGGCATTACTTGGAACTGCACGCATATTGCGAAAAGTACTGTCTGTCTGGGATCCTTGTTGTGACTTGACAAACAGTACCAATATCTTCTATCAACAACCTCACGATAGTGTATACTGTGCGACGTCTAATAGTACTAATAATAATAATAATAATAATAACGTTTCCCTGAAAGAAATGGAAAAACTTTCAAAATACAAAGACCTGGAAATAGAGGTAACTCGAATGTGGAATCTAAAAACAGAAACAATTCCTATCATAGTAGGTGCCTTAGGTATAATAAAAAAAATATTCAGACAAATACATAACAAAAACACCAGGACTTACAAATATATGTAACATACAGAAAATTGCACTACTGGGCACTGCACATATCCTACGCAAAACACTTTCAATACAGTAACCATAAGAGCATCACAGCAAACCACGGCACATACCCAAGGCGCACAGAGCTGCGCTCGGTAGTGAAGTGAAAGCACGTTATAAAAATAAAACTACTGAACAATAATAATAATAATAATATCATGACAATATAGCAAGGATTGTCCATTGGACACTTTACAAGTATGGACTTGCAACCTCATCAATGATATATCCGCACAACTCCAAGTCTGCTTAACCAGTGCATGTGTTTATTATCGACATAATGACTCTCCTGGAGTACAACAAAATATGTTTCAATACACGAGTTCATATCAAGATTCTTGCAAACGAAATATAAAATGGAGTATAAAACGAAATATATCAAACAATTCATTATGAAAACTACTTTTAACCCAAACCTAAACACCACATTTGGTTGTGTTATATCTATCAAACAATTTGCAAGCAAACACTCTTCTGAGCAAAGCACAACCACCATGTTTCATTATATTAAATCTATCAAACAATTTCTTAACGAAACTACACCTAAATAAGTCATAAACACCATATTACATTATGTTGGGTTTATCAAACAACGCTATGTTTGAGCAGACGATAACAACGTTTTGTTGTTTAGCTATTTTCTTGGGTGGCTCTTTTTTCCTTTTTTCTTTATTTGATGTGTTTTTGTTTCAAGTTCTCTCATAGTTCGACAGTCTGTCTCTACAGTTTGTCCAATTTTCCCCGTAGTAATCAGAGATGCTAACCACCTACCAACGACCCACGCACTTCCATTAGGCCATCGACAGTGTTTCACTCCAGCCTCTCTCTCTCTCACTCTCTCTCTCTCTCTCTCTCTC
>NC_069001.1:14444903-14446566 GCF_001194135.2 Octopus bimaculoides | reverse complement strand
ATATATATATATATATATATATACATATACATGTATATGTATATGTACACAACCACTTTCACATACGTACATATATATATATATATAGATACATGCCTATGCATATGTGTGGTGTATGAGTGAGTGTGTGTGTGTGTGTGTATATGTATATATGTGTATGTATATATGTCTCTCTCTCTCTCTCTCTCTATATATATATATATACACACACATACACATACATAAACATTTATAGATATATATACATACACATAACATACATAAATGTAAGCATACATGTATACATATATAGACATGTACTTATTCATATTCACACGCATACACATTATTTCGTATTATGTATTACAACCATTATTAACCGACACCCAAATTAACCACCAACACCCCCACCCCCATCACTATTACTGTTATTGCTACTACTACTACTACTACTACTACTACTACTACTACTACTACTACTACCACTACTACTACTAACCAGTGAGCCTGGTGTAAAGAGAAAAACAAACGCTATTTTCACACCAACTTAAAAAAACAAAAAAATTAATGTGTTAATCACGTCTAAAAGAATTAATTTAGGAGGTGGTAGGGGGTGAGTCTGGTTATCAGAAGAGCCGAGAAGTAACAAAAACAAAAGCAAAAACAAAAAAAAAACAGAAAGGTGGTGAGTGCACCATTATTAGCACAGTTTAAGTACAGCAGCAGCAGCAACTGAAGCTGCAGTTTCTCCTCACTGCTTTTATTGCTGCCGCTGCAGCTGTTGTCGTGGAGTTTTATATTTGGGACGCCCATACTACATACTTGACAATATATCCAGCCAATTGGTGGAGCATCTATATTAATGGTTCGCAACTCGGTTCCATTGTGCACTTGGTGGTCCATATAAGATTTTGGTTGTTCAAACTTTATCTGCAATACATTTGGTATTCTTCTACATTTCACGAAGCAGTTTTTTTTACATATTTTGTTGTGACGAGGGTGGGTCGTCATGCCAATATAATTAATACACACACTGATGCAATTCCACTCATTTATTAAATATCCAGTTTTTTTTTTGTTTTTGACAAAGCTCTTTCGTTGTTGTATTTTTTTGGTGGCGGGTGGTTTGCAAACTTCTCAGTGACTATCGAATTTGTCCCTTATAGAGGGTGCGTTTGTTTGTTTGATATTTTGTTGCATGTGTATGTGTGTGTGTGTGTGATTGCCTGGGTGTGTGTGTGCTTGTGTGTGTATGTATGTATGTATGTACGCAGGTACGTAAGTATGTACGTAAGTATGTACGTAAGTATGTATGTATGTATGTATGTATGCATATATGTATGTATGTATGTACGCAGGTACGTATGTATGTACGTATGTATGTATGTATGTACGTACGTATCTATGTTTGTATGTATTTATATATGTATGTATGTATGTATGTATGTATGTATGTATGTACGTATGTATGTACGTATTTATGTATGTATATACTTTTCTTAGTATTTAATTATAAAAATATAATACGATCTTTTAAACATCGAACGGCTAGGAGGTTCTATCCAAGGAAAATGGATATCAGAAGTATTAATATATTTGTATATATTTCTATCTCTGTCTCTATCTCTCTCACTTTCTTTCTCTCTCTCTATCTCTCTCTCTCTCTCTCTCTCTCTCTCTCTCT
>NC_069001.1:14442871-14444683 GCF_001194135.2 Octopus bimaculoides | reverse complement strand
AAGTTGGCACTGACCAATGCCAACGCATGAAACTCTCGGCCCTTGAGTCAATCTGTTATTTCTGCTCTCTTGCTAAATATTAATATATATATATAGGGTTATGACTTTTTGATTTTTTGAAAGTAAATAATTTCTTGTATTAAAAGTCGATGAACAATTTTATATAAATAGGAAAAATAACCTTTATTTTTAGTTTTATTTCAAAAATGTCACCCCTAACTGAAGAAATCTAACACCACTTTTGACCCAAATCATGCAAGATTTTAGGGAGGTGGGGTTCATAATGCCTACTCAAGGTTTTACTAAACTTAGTGTGCTGACTCAATGCAATGCAGAAGCAGTATATCTCAAATTTCAGCTTTCAAATTTAAGTAGTTTAGGTGTAATAGAATTTTTAATTTGTTACCCCTTAGGCCCTACTTTAGGAAATATCGCCTTCCTCTCCTTTTTATTTTTGTGACGCTAAAAACTCTGACTATATTAACTGTTTTTCAGAATAGTAGGCTGATCCAACTAGAGTATCTAAAATAAAGTCTCATAAGAGAAGTGCTTGTGTCACTCAAAGAAACAAAAAAATCTGGACGAAGAATCTCGTGCAATTTCAAGACTCACTTAGGAAGAGAAGACCTGTTCCTCTAGAAGAGCATTTTTTGGAAAAACAACTGCAGAATACCAATAAAACTTCACATTGTCGGTCGCTACCTGTTCCTTGGAGGTACCATCAAATAAAGAAAGAAAGAACTAAGGAAATTTCGAAAGAAGCATCTTTTTTATGGTCATAGATATTAAATTTCCCATATTTATCAATTCAAAATGTACAAGCAAAAGAAGAAAAAGTACTGAGTATCTACGATAAATGTGTAAAACGAGGAAAATACGATTCATACAAGGAAAATACGATTTCTACAATGTAGAAACAAAATCAAGGACGTAAGATCTGAGACAGGGGTAAGAAAAGATGTGTGTATAAGTAATGTAATGGAAACTGATGTTTTATGGGACTGGAAAAAGAAAGAGAAGAGAAGAAAAGATAGAACGGAAGTTGCTTCACCTTAAAGCTGAAGCATTGGTGTAACCAGGATGTTTTATTGATCGGAAGAGCTAAGCTCGTATACATGCATTGATCTGTAAACGAACTGTAGTACTGTGCAATGTGCAGCATGCATATTGATGCAGGCATGTGAAATAATTTATTACATGATGAAGGCTGCGAAACGGCCGTTATCCTACGGATATCAAGTGGTTATATAAATATACTCATTTAGCATACTTCCTGGCTTTTTATGATCTACATATTCTTCATTAAATAATTTCATCGATTGAATCTACTGGATTTCAGCTGCTTGGAACTCTGTATTATACTCCTCCGCATTGGATTACTATGTGGTATGGTAGCCGGGTTCACCAGAGGAGCTTTCTGTGATTATCACAGTTCTCTGAACCCATGTATTGCACTACAAATTTATACATGCGTGAGATATGTATGTATGTATGTATGTATGTATGTATGTATGCCTATTTATGGTGGTATAGATAGATAGATAGATAGATAGATAGATAGATAGATAGAGGGTCAAAATGTTGAATATAGTTTGAAAGAAATTGCTTCTGAATCTTAACAAGATGGATGGCAATGTGTGTGTGTGTGTGCGCGCGCGCGTGTGTGTTTGTGTGTGTGTGTGTGTGTGTGTGTGTGCTGTTGGTGCAGGTATTGAGGGCATTCGTGATGGTAGTGGTGGCACTGATAGCGGTGGTACTGGTACTGATGGAGTTGGTGGTAGTAGTGGTGATGGTGGGTACGCCAGCGATGGT
>NC_069001.1:14435815-14438315 GCF_001194135.2 Octopus bimaculoides | reverse complement strand
AAAACATGTACAAGATAACACTTCCGATCAATTAAGATCAGAAGCCATGAGAGCCACTGCCTGGTATTACAGCAGGGCATTTATTATTATTATCATCATCATCATTATCGTCGTCGTCGTCGTCGTCGTTGTTGTTGTTGTTGTTGTTGTTACTATTCATATACACTCAACAGATTAGACTGTTGGAAAAGAAAGAATCCTAACATCGGGCTACAACAAGAACCCTTAGGTGCCAAGAACCCTCCTATTGGGTGACAGCAAGTAACGTTAGATGCCAAAAAAGTCTTCTAAGTATCCTAGCTGTCCCTAACAACACTGTTTTCTGGAGTTTTACTAAACTGGGTTTTATGCCTATTTCCTCTAACCGTCTATTCAGATCTTTAGCGATAGTTCCCTATGCACCTATAACAACCAGGATACATTTTACCCACCCTTTCCGTAGTCTCTGTAATTCAATAGCTAGGTCCTGGTACTTTGCTATTTTTTCTATACTTCTCATATTAATGTTTTCATCATTTGGGACTTTAAAATCAATTATCTGGCACTTTCTATTCTCTTTCTCTACTACTACTACTAAATCAAGCCTTCTACCTTCTATTACTCAGTCAGTCTGGATGTTAAAGTCCCACAACATGTCGTATTTCTTACTATCTAGTACTTTACTAGGTTCATGTTCATACCATTTATCAGTATATTCAAATCCTAGCTTTCTATAAGGCTCCCAGTAGATTGCTCTCCCCTACATTGTCATGTCTTTTCTTGTATTCTTTCTGTGCCAGCATGCTACATTCACTTACTACATGAGTAACGCTTTCCTCTTTTGATTTGTATAATCTACATTGGGAATCTACTTGGTTTTTGTTTATCTTGACGTTTATTCAATTAGTTCTTAATACTTGATCTTGTGAAGCTAGCAAACATTTCTGAACTGTTGCCACGTTCTCCGTTGATCGGGATGTGATTGGACGGCCAATTCTTCTTGAATCGTTCGCAGAGCCCGTGGTCATCAGTTTTGCATGACAACTTTTTATTGTCTCTGGGTGTACTGTTGCATGCTTACATTTCCATGCATGCCACCATCTCTGAACCAAAACAATGGAATTCCAGACTTCATAGAGTGCTGCTAACTTGGCTCGCTCCTGAACAGTCAAACGAACGATCATTTGGACAATAAGAATTAAGAAATAAGACAATAAGAAAATAAGAAATCTCCATTATTCTTGTCTGTTTAAATAATGATTTCGTCATGACTTCAATGATACTAAAAGTTCCATAAGCGACTTCTAATACCTAGTTACTCTCCACCATATGTATATATATATATATATATGTATATATGTATGTATGTATATGTATATGTATATATACATATATGTATATGTGTATGTATATATATATATATTCACTTCAGCAACGTAACTACACGTGCGCCGTTGGTGATTTCTTTTTCCTCTTTGGACCATATATATATATGTGTGTGTGTGTGTGTGTGTGTGTGTGTGTGTGTGTGCGTGTGTGTGTGTGTGTATGTGTGTGTGTGTGTGTGTGTGTGTGTGTGTGTGTGTAGAGGAAAGAAAAGAGAACTCGGTACATTTATAAAGTGTATAACTGTAAATGTAGAGTTCATGATTTGAGCAGCCTTAAATATGGAAGCCTTGAGTTGATATATTTGATATGCCAGTTTGAGTCACCAACTCAATTCAAATATACATAAACATACATATGTATAAATACACACATGCATATGTATATATGATAATTATAGATATATTTCTATATGGATGAATAAATATATATATATATATATATATATATACATAGATGCATACATACACAGATACATACATACATACATATATGCATAAATACAGTCATACGTGCATACGTAAACGAATAGATAGAAGAGGAAGATATAAAAATACATTTGTATACAAACATAATAAACACAACAAAAACCAGATCAATATATATATATAAATATATAAAGAATATATATTTGTCAAACTTCATACATACATGCATCCATAACCATTTTTTTTAAATCACATACATACACACACCACTTACACACACTCATACACACGCATACACACACACAGTGTTCTCGGGCCGCCTGCAGTTTCAGAATCCAACCTATCGTTATACATTCGTTAGATGTGACAAAAACTGAAGCTGTAATGTCTTCGTAAAAACCTTCTCGTTATAACTTTTGACAAAACATGGCTGTCTTTTATTGGCTTCCATTTTTTTTTTTCTTTTAAAGAAAAAACAGATTTCGAACTGCAACAGTGATGTATAAAAAATGAGAAATAATACCTAACTTGATAGGGAAATGGGGAAAAAAAATTATAGTTCTTTTTGTGTTTTTTTTTTTTTTTTTTGCTTTTGCTTATATTTCGTGGTTCTGTAAAGAAATTAATTTTTTTTTGTTTTGGTAAATTTTTTGGGGCATAGGTAGGAGTGTATTGGCGGGGGTGAGTATTCACAACTGTCGTCATTG
>NC_069001.1:14432781-14433508 GCF_001194135.2 Octopus bimaculoides | reverse complement strand
ATATATATATATATATATATATATATATACATTTATGTATATATACATACATATATACATACATACATATACACACACATACATGGACACACATGTACAGAAGAAAGAAAAACTAGTACACTCCTATGGTGATCTGATCAACATCTTTTCTCAATGTCTATTGATTCCTACTTTTGTGATTTGTGTTCCATTATTTCAGTGGAAACCGTTTTTAAAGACGAGATTCTATATTCTTGTATAAAGACAATTCTTCAATCTACCAGCATTTTTTTTTTCTTTCTGCTCCATTTTACGTGCGTGCCTGTATGCATGTGCGCATGTGTGCTTGTGTGCGTGTGTGTATGTGTGTGTGTTTGCGTGTGTGTGCGCGTGTGTATATTATTAGCGGTTTTGTTCTTGTTGGTGTTGTTGTTGTGGGTATTGCTGTCGTTGTTGTAGTATATACAACTTTATTGATGTTGTTCTTGTAGTTGCTGTTGTTCTTTTTGTTGTTGTTGTTGTTGTTAAGACATAGGAGGTGAAGAAAAAATTAGTTTGGGGGTGGGAAGGCTTTTATTTTGTGTTTGTTTGTTCTTATATTTTGATATTTGTTTTAAGTTTTACTTTTTAATTTGCTAGGCCGGCTGTACAGCTTTTCACATCGAGACTCACGCACTCTCTCTCTCACTCTCTCTTTCTCTCTCTCTCTCTCTCTCTCTCTGTACATACATATATATATATATATATA
>NC_069001.1:14430551-14432106 GCF_001194135.2 Octopus bimaculoides | reverse complement strand
ATATATATATATATACACTTGTAAGGATGTGTGTATACATTATACATTTCTCTCTCTCTTCTCCAGTGTAACCCATCTGAACTGATATGACCTGTGACGTACGGCTATTGTATATGCTATTATTTTTATTATTATATTGTATCTACTCTTATTGTACTTAGACGAGTCAACTTTCCAATCTCCACGCGGTCATTCTTCCTGCTAGAAACAACTCCGTATCTGACTCAAATCACATCCTGCTGTTTAAAAAATATATATACAACAAATAACAATTTACACGATTCTGTCATCGCCATATTAGGTTCGACAGAATATTCTGTCACAGTTTTTAACATGATATCTTTGAAGGTACTTTTTCAATACTTAAGCTAAAATAAGCATTGATTTTTCACTATTTTTTCTTTGCAGATTACTATATATCATAGTAGTTAAATTAGACTATGGTTTTTTCCCCCCTTTTAAAATGAGCTTAGATTAGACCCATATCGTATACTGCAAACTGTATGGATTTAAAAGGAGCACTACAACAATAGAAACGGCAAGAAATATTCATTTTGTCGATGCAAAGGAAACTATAAGTGTCCGGTTATGTCAGCAATGGTTTGGCCAATTTCACACGAAAATTTCTTTTTCACTCACTAACTGGACACCAAAGTTCTTTCAATATTGATCTTGAAAAACTGTCGTGGAAGATGCAAAGCAAATTGCGCAAGAATCAACAAAACTATTTAGTTCAAGTCACAGTTCGACCATTAAAAACTCCTTCATGAACTAGGAAAATTGTCGGAATTTGGTCAGTGGGTTTCCCATCAATTCTCTGCTTCTCAGTTTAATCAAAGGGCTGGCCTCTGTTCGTCATTGAAGAGTAAACTTGCTACCGAACCTTTTCCTGAGTAGACTCATCTCTAGTGATGAAAAGTTGGTTCTCTATAATCATACCTGCAGCGGGAATATTTAAAAGTCTGAATTACTATAACCGATGTCACGATTCACTAGAATATGGCCCGCGTGATCAACAAAATCTGACCAACCACGACTTCTCTTCGAACTGGCTCCAGCAACAGTACTATCTTTTCGTGACTTTCTCTCTGAGCCTATCCAGTATTATAAATTCAGCACACCTTAGCTATGTGACAGACGGCCAACAAAGATGACAGACAGAAGCTGGTAAGATGTAAACACCGGGTGAAGTGGGGACTGAGAATAGGTTTCGAATTCAGAAGTGAGAATCAGGTGAGAATCATACAAAGCAGTGCACCTCTCCGCTCTGAAGAACGCTGATGAGAAATCTCAAGGCATTCTGTCTACCTGAACACATGCCTATGGGTGTGTGTCTATGCGTGCGAGTTTGTATGCATCTATGTAATCTACATATATGAATAGGTGTATATACGTACATATATACACATATATATGTATACATGTCTGTATATATATATATATATATATATATATATATAAACAATATATGCATATACTCATATATTGTTTGTATCACACGATCGAACGCACGCGTTATCTTTACACAGTAAGTTTTTAACTATATATATATATA
>NC_069001.1:14427286-14430091 GCF_001194135.2 Octopus bimaculoides | reverse complement strand
GCATGGGATGGTGGTGAACCCTGCTGTACTCTTTCACCACAACTATCTCTCACTCTTACTTCCTGTTTCTGTTGTACCTGTAATTCAAAGAGTCAGCCTTGTCACACTGTGTCACGCTGAATATCCCCGAGAACTACGTTAAGGGTACACGTGTCTGTGGAGTGCTCAGCCACTTGCACGTTAATTTCACGAGCAGGCTGTTCCGTCGATCGGATCGACTGGAACCCTCGACGCCGTAAGCGACGGAGTGCCAACAACAATCTACGAATATACCCGGAATTAAACAAACCGAAACGTGTTTCACACGTCAGAGTTCCGCAAAAAGAAAAAAAACAATGACGGATAATAAATAAAACGTTCAACATTCGACATCAAAAACCGATTAAAGGACCTAGTAATCATACGCTAAGCCCCAAAACATCACGTGACTTTCATCAAGTACCAGGATGGTCTGTGTCATATGACATAAAAAGAATGCTCCACATTTATTGGTTACGGAAAACCATTAAGAAGAAAGAAGGACATCCTCTTATATTAAAGTGAAACTCCAGCCACGCTACACACCCTGAATTCTGTCTCATGAACTTTAAAGAAGTCATTTATGATGCTTGACTAAAAAAGAATGTTGACGTCATTGATCACTTGAGTGGTTGATATCATCCTTAGCTGTTTAGAAATTTCGGTCATAATCAGCTGTTTTCTTTTCCTGACAATCGATTACAGAATTCGTTTAGGTATTTGTTTTGCAAGATTCTTGATGTGAATTCGTGTGTTGAAAGAGATATTGTTATACACGGGGATGGTCTTATCTTGCAAATTAAACACAAGCACTATGTAATTGGCCTTCACTTACGCTTTATTATTATTATGATTATTTTGGTTTCTTTGCCGAAACTATTTCCATTTTTGGAATAGGCTGAACAAGAGAAGACACGTGAGACAAAGAGTCGTTGTAAAGGTCATAAAATGTGTGACGAAAGACCGCTGACAAAGAGACTAAAATAATACTAATAAAAATCCTTTCTACTAAAGGTGCAAGGCCTGGAATATTTGTGGGGAGGGGACTAGTCGATTACATCGACCCCAGTCGAATTAATCGACTGGTACTTAGTTTATCGACCCCGAAAGAATGAAAGGCAAAGCTGACCTCGGCGAAATTTGAACTCGGAACGTAGTAGCAGACGAAATACCGCTAAGCATTTCGCTCGGCGTGCTAACGATTCTGCCAGCTCGCCGCCTTAATAATATTAATACTACTACTACTACTAATAATAATAATAATAATAATAATAATAATAATAATAATAATAATGATGATGATGATGATGATGATGATGACAAGAGCACTCAGAGAGCGCAAAACCTCCACCAAGGCAACACCAATGTCCTCTCATTAGCCAGAGATGATTTTTTAAAATGAGAATATCTTAGATAAATTCGACTGCCCTCACAAACAAGAATACTAAAAATGAACCCGACCGTTCTCAAAAATTAGGCAAGAAGAACCGGAAAAATAAACTAGAATCCTTGTCCGGTACTGAATCGATCCCAAAATCTAATCAGTTCGTACAAGTCACGAGGCCAAACATCTCTGAAAGTTTGACGATACAAAGGCGGACGAGAGAAACAACGATTAAAAGGACAGGCAAAAAAAAGACGGGTCATTCTTAGCTTTCTTTCATCAGATAAGTCCCAGAAGTCACGACCATTTCGAGCAGTTGTATATATTTGTGTGTGCGTGTGTATGTGTGTATGTATGTGTGTGTGTGTATATGAATATGTACATTGCATACAACGGCTTATTTAGCAGTATTCAGCAGATACAAACGAGAAAAATCCCGGGTTTTATACAACTTTAGAGAAACATCTTCGGGCACATACATATAGACAACAACAAAATTAATAAATAACATAAAAGGATCAAAGATGCTTCCCGTGCCATAAGCTCACACGAAGGGTTTCCCGGATTCTGCGTCGCAAACATTCCCCCCCCCCCTTGACATCGCGCCGTAGCATTCCTCATAGAATGCCAGCTGAGTAGGCTGCAGCAACGTAAAATAAAGTGTTTCGCTCCAGAGCACATCACATCGTTCGACCCAGAAATCGAAACCACAATATTACGATCATTGACGCAGGACCCTGACCACGAAGCCACCAGCCTTTACTCACAGGCATGCACGGTCATGCGAATACACATATACATGTGTGTAATGTGTGTGGGTATATATATATATATATATATATGAGCGTCGGGAAGGTGTTTACTAGTTCACGGTTATCAGTTTATTTATTTCCAGTCTTCGTCTGTATCATACACAGCTGATTGTTGCAACAGGCGTATACTATGCCTACAACACACCCATATATATATATATATATATGTATATATATATATATATATACGTGTTTGTGTATGCGTGTGTACGTACATACATACACACACATACAGTCATACACAGAGATACATATGCACATATACATATATATATATATGTATATATATATATATGTATATAAATATATATATATATATATATATATATATATATATATACACACATAATATATATATATACAGAGAGAGAGAGAGATGCATAGGTATATATATATATATATAAAAGGAATGTGTGAATCTACTTGTGTGAATATGTATGTATGGGAATGAATGTATGTATGTATGTATGTATGTATGTATATATCTATCTATCTATCTATCTATCTACTTGTCTGACCATGTATGCTAGTGAGTGCGCGTGTAGACACACACATGTATATACATGCATATATATATGACTGTGTACGTAT
>NC_069001.1:14423867-14425604 GCF_001194135.2 Octopus bimaculoides | reverse complement strand
ATATATATACATTAGTACATACATCTACTTATATTCAGAAACATAAAAACACACACACACACATATATATATATGCATATATATATACACACACAATTGTATTTGCATAGAACATAAGAAATACAGGATACTAAGAAGAAAATATGCAATTTCTTGACTCAACAGCTGTTCCAGGAAGCGCAACATTCAACTGGTACTTATTCAATTGACTCTGAAGAGATGAAACGCAGAGTCGACTTGTGCGGAATTTGAACTCAGAACTTCAAGACGGACGAAATGCTACTAAGCATTTTGAATGACGTGCTAACGATTCTGCCAGCTCTTCCCCTACAAGACGTTACAAAATTGGATTCAAATATTTGCCACAGGACCAGCAATTTTAGGGGAGGAGTAAGTCGGTTACATCAACTCCAGTATTGAGCTGGTACTTATTTTATCGACCTCGAATGGATGAAAGCAAGGTCGATCTCGGCAAAATTTGAACCAGAAACGTGAAGCCGGACGACACTCCACTTATCATTTTGCACGGCGTGCTAACGATTCGGCCAGCTCGCCGTCTATAAGAAGGTACAGTATTGATTTCAAATTTTGGTCCCAAGCCAGTAAATTCGTAGAGGACGGATAAGTCGTTTGCATATTTTGGCACAGATCTAGTATGTTTTCGAGAGGGCTTAAGACCCCAGTGTTCAACTGATACTTATTTTATCGGTCACCACAGAAGGATCAAATGCAAAGTCGATCTCGACGGAATTTGAACTTAAGCATTTTGTCCGGCGCGCTAACGATCCTGCCAGCTTGTCCCTTACAAGAAGGTACAGTATTAGTTACATAAAGACACTATTAGCACCCGTCTAACTTCACTAGCACCAACAGCTTTATAAAATACGTGAAGTTTTTCTGTTTCACTCTTGTCGTTTTAGTACACGATCACACAGGCATGGACAACCTTTTGCGAGAAGCGAGCCACATGAGACATGGCTCATCAACCGGCGAACTGCACTACTAAAATGTCCAATAATTTTACGTTTAGATTTGCTACTTAGAAAGTCCCGCGGGTCGCAGGTTTCCCATGAAACAACACTGCACCACAGTGCACTACACCACAGACTGTTGAACTTAGTAAACTACTTTATGCTATATTAAAATACGGGTTATCCACAAATTATCTTTACAACTTCCACAGTTTATTGTATCTGGTAAAGGTTTCAGAAATTTAGGATCATTTCGATGCGTTGCGTGCAACTCATGGACATACATACATACATACATACATACATATTTGAGATAAGGTAAGATAATCGTTACGTTGACGACGCTTATTGAAGTAGAAGCCTTAGGCACTCATAATAAAGAAGAATACTGGTGGAATGTCCCAGTGAAGACCTCAATAAAATGCAAGCACAACAGACCTGATATAATGATTTGGGATAGAGAAGAGAAACTGTGCACAGTTGTGGAAGTCAGCTGCCCAGCGGATGTTAACATAAGGCTAAAGATCAGTGAAAAGAGAACACCTATGCTGACGACGCTTATTGAAGCAGAAATGCATATCTACAACTGTCCATTTATCTATAGACAATACGCCTGTACTTTGTGCTTTTCCTTAATGGCATATCAGTTTTCACGCAATTGTTTATATTGTATGGTACTTGATATGCCTATATTAGTCTCTGTATGTGTGTGTATGAATATATAGATATATGTACGTAATGTATGTATGTGTAAATATATATATAT
>NC_069001.1:14420949-14423127 GCF_001194135.2 Octopus bimaculoides | reverse complement strand
GAGAAATATATTTTACTATGTTTCTTTTTTCGTGAATTTACACTGTGAGTTCAAATCACGTGAGGATCAACTTTGACTTTCATTTTCCGAGGAGGTGAAAGATACAATATTAATAGTTATCGCCAAGCCAACATGGTAGTCCAAAGATAGGACGAATGCTGCCGTTGATTAGCTCCAAGAAGCCATCACCTCTAGCTAGCTATGTGATACACGAACCTGTGTCCATTATAACCTTCGAACAGGGGAAGTCAGCCGCTTCCCCTTGCTGGTCTGGCATCTACAGACTAGTTTCAGGGTGTTTGCCCCGGCGATAACTATTAATATCCAGTACCGCTGCCGTAGTCTCCTTTAGAGAGACTTAGAAATATTAATATTTCTATAGAAGGAAATAATGTTTAACATTTGATTTTGCAATAAACAACTCATGTGTCCTTTGTGGTTTATTAACATTACTGCTTATTTAAGGCATATAAAGTCGTAGCACCTAGTACTTGTTCAGTCTTTGTGCACTCGGCAAGAATACATATTTCGCTTATATGAAGGAAGAGTTATCTGTTTATGCGCACCTCTCTACTATACGTGCGCATAACCATAAGCGATGGAGTAATTACTACAGATGTGCTTTAATTCCAAACGAAACTAGTTTGCTACTTAAATGACCTCGGTCCTTGCGGGGTGGTTATCTCCTCTCTCAGCACATAGACAATGTGCTCTTTGCGTCCATAAGGGTCTTTAACTCTTGTTTCTAGAAATATAGGTGCTACCGTGCATCGTCAGTCACTATTAGTGACAACTGAATTTTCCTTTTTGATTTTATATTGCGTATAGCCACCTTCGTTATTTTATGTGCGTGCGTGTTGGTAGGTAAGAGGTAGGTAGGTAGGTAGGTAGGTAGGTAGGTAGGTAAATATAATAGGCATAAATAATGGGCCTTATACATTTCGTTGTGCATAATTGACTTACAGTAGTTTGAGATATTTATTTTGGATGCGTTCATGGTTAATTTAATCAATCGATCGATTGATCGACTGAAAATATAGTGAACGACTGATGCAAGTACGGTACAGTCCGACAAATCAACTGCCAAATGAAAGGAAGAGAAGAAAAAGAACGAGAAGGAAAGAAAGAAAGGAAAGAGGAAGGAATTTGGTCAGTGTGGCTTTGTACGGAATTAGGTCACCTGTTTCTAGCCATCAGCTTTAAGCTGTGGTTCTCTCTTACCATGGTTGAATAGTATTAACATGGAGTGTAGAAATTTGATATCAAACAACGTTATTAGGGTCAGTGGTCGACTTTTGACGATTTTGGAGATTATGTCAAGGAAGGTGTTTGGGATATGTTGTCTCTCTCTCTCTCTCTATCTCGTTCTCTCTCTCTCTCTCTCTCTCTCTCTCTCTCTCTCTCTCTCTCTCTCTCTCTCTCTCTCTCCCTCTCTTTCTCTCCATATATATATATATATATATAAGAAATAATTGAGATTCAGTTGAATTTAGGTACTTAAGTTGAAGTACACAGTCAGTCCGGTATTATCCGCACACCACGATGTAAGGTGAATAAAATCAAAATAAACAACAGGATATCAAGAAGTGATGCAGTACGACCGTTTCAAGCGACTCCATTTAATTCAACAATACAATCATTACATCAATTTAAATGTAGTGCCATCTTCAGCTGCACAAATAAATAAATGGAATTTTAACAAGTAGGACACATTAATATAATTTTTTTCAAATATTCTAATATAGCATGAAGATGGAAGAAATTCATGTTGTCTCTATTGTAGCTAAGAATAAACTACTGTTCTAATTGTCGCGTGAAGCATAGTGAGGTCATAGGCTTGTAAGTGATTGTAATTGATTTCTAATTCTTTTATCTCTTTACCAACTACTAAATCTAAGACTAGAAGACTGTCTATTTTGAATAAATGACAAGAGTGAGTTGACAGCTCATGACTAGGGATGGTCATAAATATTATCATATGTATTCCTTTTCTCCAGGGAGGAAATAAGTCATTAGGAGCAGTCAGTTGGATATAAGTAACTGTCTCTCTATATATATATGTATGTGTGTGTATGTATGTATATATATTTGTATGTATTTATCTATGCATTTATGTATATATGTATGTGTGTGTGTATGTATGTATGAAATTATATATATATATATATATATATATAT
>NC_069001.1:14417532-14418377 GCF_001194135.2 Octopus bimaculoides | reverse complement strand
CTACGAGGTTATGCGCTGTTTATCTTTATATGAGATCACCATGTCGCGCACATATGGTTGTGATGCATGTGCCTGGTGTACCCTTATCAGACGGGTAGTCATGATGGGTATAATGGGCTTCGTATATTTTACCCCAGTGTCACTTTGATGGCATGCACTGCTCTCTCACTCAATAATAATAATAATAATAATAATAATAATAATAATAATAATAATAATAATAATAACAACAACAACAATAATAATAGTAATAACGTATAAGGCCCATTATTTATGCCCATTATATTTCCCTACCTACCTACCTACCTACCTACCTACCTACCTACCAACACGCACATACATAAAATAACGATGGTGGTTATACGCAATATAAAATCAAGAACGAAGATACAAAGACAACTAATAATGCCGATATTGTCACAGCTCTTACCCATCAATGATTAGTGTCTTCTGGCTTACAATCAGAAACAAAAGTTTCCCGTCTACCAAATCCACTCACAAGGCTTTGGTTGGTCCAAGGCTATAGTACAAGACACCAGCCCAAGGTGTCTGCAGTGGGACTGAAGCCGGAACTATGTGGTTGGGAAGCAAGCATCTTACCACACAGCCACTTATGTATGCGTGTATATTTGCCTGCCCCCATGACAATATGTGTGTGGATGTGTTTTTCATTCCTTCTGCCTGCGAATCTATTCTCCGCCTCACTATCTTTCATCATCTTTTTGACAGATTGCCTATCTTCATATGATGAGCATCTATCTATCTATCTAACTATCTATCTATCTATCTATCTATCTATCTATTTCTCTCTCTCTCTCTCTCTCTCTCTCTCTCTCTCTCTCTCT
>NC_069001.1:14415829-14416899 GCF_001194135.2 Octopus bimaculoides | reverse complement strand
AAGAAGAAGAAGAAGAAGAAGAAGAAGAAGAAGAAGAAGAAGAAGAAGAAGAAGAAGAAGAAGAAGAAGAAGAAGAAGAAGAAGAAGAAGAATCACTACCACTACTATCACCAACAACACCTTCCCCCTCTCCCATAAACCCCCAAACCGATCATTCACTATTGTTCCAGTTAAGAGGTCAGGCCCTGAGTAGGTAGCCAGTTCTGTCCCCAGAGAATGGGCTGTCTATTGTTAGGGTATCTACCCCTGAAATATATTCGTGTACACGATATATTTTTATTGTCATATCGTGACAAACCGACAGCATGTGTGTGCGTTTTGAGTGGATAGAAGAACAGTGTTGAATACACTGGGGTATTTAGCGGTACAGGAACAAACAGCTTCCGTAACTGACATCCTGTTTTGCATACATGTACACGTACACGCGCATAGACACACACACACACACACACACATTCAGGTATTTATGTATGTATACATATATATATATATACTCTTTTACTCATTTACTCTTTTGCTTGTTTCAGTCATTTGACTGCGGCCATGCTGGAGCACCGCCTTTAGTCGAGCAAAACGATAGATAGATAGATAGATAGATAGATAGATAGATAGATAGATAGATAGATAGATAGATAGATGCACATTTTATATATCTCTACTGTCAAGTAGTATTATATTTTTGGTTATGGCATACAACTGGTCAGAGTTAGCATTAGTTTCGCGTCTGCTTTTGTACTTGACAATACTAAAGAATCATCAAAGATGTTATACATGACGGACTTCATGCAGTTTCCGTTAACCTAATTCACTCAGAAAGCATTGTTATGCGCGAGGCTTATAGTAAGAGACACTTGCCCAAGGTGCCTCGCAGTGGAACGAGACTTAAAACCGTGTGGTCCCAAATGAAGCTTATTAACGACATAGTCATGCTTGTGCCTCGTAGCCACGCCTGAATGGGCACGTGTCTTCTACTATAGCCACGGGCCGATCAAAGCTTTCTCAGTTGATTTGATAGACGGAAACTGAAAGAAGTCCGTCGTATGTAAAATATATATATATATATATATATA
>NC_069001.1:14413485-14414795 GCF_001194135.2 Octopus bimaculoides | reverse complement strand
AATAGATAAGGAAAAACTATATATATGCTAAATGCTAAATACTGCAGGATCTGATGTGACATATTAATAGAGTGAGCTGAAAATAGCATCAATTATCCGAGATTATCCATGCAATTAGAAGACAAAACTGCATGGATAATCTACTAATTGCATGGATAATCCAAGTTAATCCGCTACGATATATATGTATATATATATATATGCTCCAAATACATACATGTGCATACATATAGATAACTAACAAATATGTATATCTGTGAGTACGTGGTGTGTTCATTAAACATGCATGTGTGCATGTGTGTGCATATGTATACACATATACTCATATGATACATACACATATACATATAAACACACATATATGCATACAGACATATGTACATAGATATGCACACACATATATGTGTGTGTATATTATATAAACATACAGGTTAGGAGGTTAGGGTGATCATAAGATTGTCAGTTCAATCCTCGGAGACGGAGATGCGATGCGTCCTTATTACAAGCCATGTCGTTTCACGTTGGTCTGCTCTTCGCACCTCAAAAGAGAGCATGCAGTGTCCTGGTTCAACCTTCTCTGATACAATATATGAGCTATATGTGATATTCTGGATGCTCCGCCAGTTCAAAGAAGATGGTTTCTGTCTTTTCGAGACTACATATGCACCTAAAACAATAGACGAAAGCATAGTACATGATTCCAAGATATTTGCGATTCTTATTCTCTGATAGATAGATAGATAGATAGATAGATAGATAGATAGATACATACATACATACATACATACATACATACATACATGCATACATACATACATACATACATGCATACATACATACATTTGTATACATATATAAATATGCATATATACAAATAAGATGATAATTTATTTTCGAACGCAGAGTCGTCGTTAGGAGAGCAGAAACACTGCAAATTACCTTTAGAATGGCGGAGAAATTTGTCAAAAACCACCCTAATTTTCCCGCTTTCTAAGGGTAACTTACCCCAATGTTTCTGCTGTTCTAACGGCGTCACTGCGTTCGAAAATAGATTGTCATCTTATTTGTATCTTACAATACATACTTCAACGCTTATAAAAAAACAAAAAAGTTTCTTAATACACGTGGTTACACATACACACATACACATATACGTATATACATATATATACGCTAAACTAATACATCCATTTGTTGTTTACTTCACCTGTCTTCGTCTGTTGTTTTTTTCGTAAATTCTCCCGTATATATATATATATATATATAGAGAGAGAGAGAGAGAGAGAGAGAGAGATAGATAGATAGATAGA
>NC_069001.1:14412353-14412810 GCF_001194135.2 Octopus bimaculoides | reverse complement strand
TATATATATATATATATATATATATCTGTGTGTGTTATTTGTATTTAGACATATATACACATAGAAGCATTTATACACGCATACTGCCATATACCAACCGTAGACGAACAGATTTATATTTGTCTAATTAGAGTACAGTCTACCATAGCCCAATTAGAGTACGAGGTAATTGTCCCTAATTAAGATATAGCAAATGTCACGATAGTACATTCAAATTATAGCTTCCATTTTGAGTCAACCATACATACATACATACATAAACGAACACACCTTCAAGCGCACACACACACGAACGCACATATAAGCACAGACCAAGAAACATACATATATATTTATATACATAAGGGTGTATATCAAAATATACATTCTCTTTCTCTTTCTCTCTCTCTCTCTCATTCTTTCTCTCTCTCTCTCATTCTTTCTCTCTCTCTCTCTCTCTCTCTCTCTCTCTCTCTCT
>NC_069001.1:14409872-14411278 GCF_001194135.2 Octopus bimaculoides | reverse complement strand
GTATATTGCGTAGTGGTTAAGAGCGCGTGCTACTAACCCCAAGATTCCGTGTTCGATTCCTAGCATTGACTTGAATAATAATAATAATAATAATAATAATAATAACAACAACAACAACAATATCGAAAAATACCTTAGGAATGAGAACCCAGGTTCGAAATTTCCCCAAGACACATGATGAAGGCTGGAGGGTATATCAGCCTAAACGTTGCGTTAACAACAAACAAGATGAGGACAAATATCCGTCAAATGTAATTAATGTAAATATTGTACATAATTCCTCATAACTTGAATAGAGAACTGTAATATATATTATTTATAAATTTGTAAACAAGCTTGAAGGCCTTAAATTACGGAGAAGAGCGACCACATAGGTATTTTTATAATTATAAATATATATTATTTTTTATTATAATAATATATGTTCTAATTAAAGCGACTAAATTTAAACAATTGACTGAACAAAAAAAGGTGGGCTGAACCGATTAGAATTGAATACAATATCAATGCTTACTTGGCTCCGCGCGAATCCAACTCTTCCACATAAGCCCGTCATCAAGTTCGGTCAAATTTAATGCATAGATATTTTTAGTCTAGTATATGTACTTATAAATTTGTAAACAAACCCGAAGGTTTTAAATTAAGGAGAAGAGCGACTACACAGGTCTTTTTATAGTAACTGTAATTATAATATCATTTTATATAATAATAATAATACATGCTCCATTTAGAGCGACTAAATCTAAACAATTGAAATGTTTAGATTTAGTCTCTCTAAATGGAGCATTCATAACTATTATAGAAATAATATATAATTAGTTATTATAGATAGATAGATAGATAGATAGATAGATAGATAGATAGATAGATAGATAGATAGATAGATAGATATGGCACCGATTTCTTCAATTAAATATATTTCAAGGCAGAGCCCCAGCATGGCTGCAATCGAATGGTTGAGTCAAGACATGTTTTACAATTGATAGATCGCTGACCACTACACACATTTTTTTCTCTCTTTATTTCTTTCTGTGTTCCTTTCTGTAGAAGAGCATAGGATCGAAACGTTAAAGACTTTTTCACTTCCCGAGCGTTAAACTAATACATCTGTTTGTTTTCTACGCCACTTGTCCAACCTACTATCCGGCAGCATCCAATTCTCTAAAGGTTTTTTTCAAATGAATCACGTCATAACCTTATCCATCTATTGTTTTCATACTCGGTCACAATGTCTTACGTTTAAGATGATTCCCATGCTTTCCCTGATGAGAAGGTAACAATTTTGATATCACAGATCCCTATGGATCACATAGGTTGTAATCCTTTGAAACATATGTAGGAATAAAGTATGCAATTATAACATGCGTTTTCTCCATTCCTTAAATTTATATATATATATATATATA
>NC_069001.1:14408603-14409434 GCF_001194135.2 Octopus bimaculoides | reverse complement strand
ATATATATAGTGAGACTTTACAAAAGAAAAACAAAAGACGTAGACGGGTGCGTAAACAACAGATGTATTAGTTTAACACTCTGGAAGTGAGAAAGTCTTTTACGTTTCGAGCCTACACTCTTCGACAGAAAGGAACACAAATAAACACAGAGAGAAAATAGGTAAAGGCTTAGTGACTAGCGATATATATGGAACCACTGAAATGTAAAAGATTTTTTCATTCTTTCTCTGTTTCTTTTCTCTTATTCCTCTCTGTTGAAGAGCGTCAGCTCGAAACGTAAAAGACTTTTTCATTTTCCCGAACGTCAAACCATGAGCTTGCTTGTTCATACACCTGTATTCGTTTTTTGATTTTCTACAAATTTCAAGTATATGTATATATATATATATATATATATACGCACACACACATACTAACATACTCACGCACATATGTATACACATACACACACATATATATGTTATATTAGTTATATATATATTACGAACCCTCTTCAGGATCCTCGTTTCTGACCCCGCCTTTTTTTACCATTCACATCCTACCTTTAAGAGCCCCAAATTAGGATCCAACATCTTATGATCTCCCTCCCGCCACGACTCCCACCTGAGTACACCTGCATGATCAAAACCTCCCAAAATAAACTAAGTTACTATATTTCTGGGTGGAGGGGTTACCAGTACTTTTTGGGAATCTTACAACATTCGAGAACTTTATACACAAACGCACATACATACCTACACATACACACGCGCTCGCGCACACACATGCACACAGGTACACTTGCACAGACGCACGAATATATATATATATATATATATGTATATATATAT
>NC_069001.1:14404743-14408093 GCF_001194135.2 Octopus bimaculoides | reverse complement strand
TTCTATTTATTGCCGTTATTTTCAGCAGAATTCCTTTGTATTTTGGTTAGAATCAGTTTTGTCTAGTTGAGATTTCCTCTTCTTCATTCAATGGTATGCAGATATCCTTTGAAATGTAATGATATCAATTTATCTCTGATCCATGAAACATTCCAAAAGTCTCTTCTCAACGCCTCTGCTTCCGTAGTTCTTTTCATCCCCATTATTATTATTACTATTATTATTATTATTATTATTATTATTATTATTATTATTATTATTATTCAGTAATCTTATTTTTATTGCGTGCTTTCACGGCCCTGCCGAGCACAGCTCTCTGAGTCTCGGGTATGTGCTGTGGTTTGTTTTGATGTTATTTTTACTGTATTTGAAAGTGCTTTACGTAGCATACTTGCAGTGCCGAGCAGTGATATTTTCTGTATGTTATATATATTCATAATTCCTGGGGATGTGGTTATGAATTGAGCTGGATTTTTATTTACCATAACTACAACATCTATTATTATTATAGGAGTTGTTTTCTGTCCTCAGGTTTCACATTCGGGTTATCTCTATTTCCAGATCTTTGTATTTCAAGAGTTTCTCAATTACTTTTAGAGATATCTTTTCATCTGTAAGAACTGGAATGACGATTAGAAAGTGCAGTACACTTTCCCGTAGAATTTGGATGCAGGAGTTTCATTGAGACCATGAAGGTGCATGGCTCATAGGTTAGAGCGTTGGGCTTACAGCAAGTTCGATTCCCGACGAATGGGAACGTGAAACTCTGAGTAGCGGTATTTTTGTGATGTTTTCGCTGCTTTGATAATAAAATGTATATTACTCTATCTCCGGTATTTGAGTACTATTTTCCCCACCTTGCTTCACACACACACACACACACACACACACACACACACACACACACACACACACACATATATATATATATATTAAACGATACAACCAAGAAGATATTTTGGAACGCAGAATTGCCATTAGAACAGCAGAAATAGTGGGTAAATTACCCCAACAAGGCGAAAAATTTTATCAGACAACCTTCTAATAAAACAAATGTCAGGTTGTTTATATCTACACACACACAGTTAATATATATATATTTTTATATATATATATATATATGAGTTTGGAGGGATATATTACTTATTCGGATACCGCATTAGCTCTCAGCTAAGTTCCAGTTAACGGCTAACCACAGTGATCAGTATCTAACGTCTATTACTATATTTAGTTTGTTCGTCACTCCATGAATTCTGCTGATGGGTAATTACGCCTTCTCTTCGCTTGACAGTAAAATTTGTCTAGAGTATATAACTATAAAACAAATTTTGTGGATTTACAAGTCTCTATACTCTTTATTATTATTATTATTATTATTATTATTATTATTATTATTATTATTATTATTATTATTATTATTATTATTATTATTATTCAGTAGCTTTATTTTTATAGCGTGCTTTCACTTCACTACCGAACGCAGCTCTGTGTGTCTTGGGTATGTGCTGTGGTTTGCTGTGGTGCTCTTATGTTTACTGTATTGAAAGTGTTTTGCGTAGAATGTGTGCAGTGCCCAGTAGTGCAATTTTCTGTATGTTATATATATTTGTAAGTCCTGGTGTTTTTGTTATGTATTTGTCTGAATATTTTTTTATCATACCTAATGCACCTACTATGATAGGAATTGTTTCTGTTTTTAGATTCCACATTCGAGTTACCTCTATTTCCAGGTCTTTGTATTTTGAAAGTTTCTCCATTTCTTTTAGAGAAACGTTGTCCGTCGTATATATGGATACATATATGTGTGTGTTTGTGTGTCTGTGTTTGTCCCCCCAATATCGTTTGACAACCGATGCTGCTGTGTTTACATCCCCGTAACTTAGCGGTTCGGCAAAAAGAGACAGATTGAATAAGTACTAGGCTTACAAAGAATAAGTCCTGGGGTCGATTTGCTCGACTAAAGGCGGTGCTCCAGCATAGCCGCAGTCAAATGACTGAAACATGTAAAAGAGTAATAGAGTAAATGAGGACTTTGAAATAGGCTCATCTGAACCAGGGTTGTTACGTATTTGCTTAATCTAATACACGCTACGAAGTAGGTTTTTTTTTTATTTGCAATATATGTCATATCTGATATACTTATCACGTTGTATCTGTGACCGTATTGTTCTATGACTTGGTCAACCCATTTGTTTGTACAATAGTTATTGATTAACGTTTGTTTTATTCTGTAGCATTCCTCATCTGATGTTTCGTTTGCAATGAAGATTCTACATGCATTTCTACTCATGGAATTTATATGACATTTTATATCTGTGAGGACTTTCACTGTCTCCGTGTAACTACAGGCCTTTATTTGTGTCTGCAGCGAAGACAGGCGTGATGTATTAGTTATTGTTTCCTTTTTTTTTAATCTTTTGAAACGCAGTCATTGTCTGTTGAGGTTTTATTTGCATGCTTTTGTGTCTATTGATTATGAAACACAGAGTTGTTTTGTTGGTCTTCCTTTCATCTCATGACTTCTTCCGGTGTGCTCATTACGTACACTTAAACATTTGCGAAACTGGTGTATAGAGTATGTTCATGCCTTGGTAAGACTTCGTTTACTCTTTTGGTCATGTAAAACGCTGCAAACTTGCGCCCCAATGGAGAAATCATGGTGCGCCATATTTATGCCTACAACACTTGCTTTATAGATAGATTGGAGAAAGGAGAAGAAAGAGCAGATATGTTTAGACATATGTCCGCATACGAGCAGGCATACATGCACATACACACACACACACACACATACACACACACACACATCCACACACACACACACACACACAATCCCCCCAAAAGAAAAAAAACAAGAAATAACAACAGCACGAGAACGTGGTACATGCAAGGTATTAGTAGACGCTCAGGGAAGGGAAGAAAAGGTAGTTTTACGTTTCGAGCAAATCTCTTCTTCAGAAAAAGGAGACAGAGGCAAGTCCAACAGAAAAGGAAGACGGACGAATAAAATCGCCAAATGTGCCAAGGCAACCCTGAAAAGAGGAAAACTAGTTAAGAGTAGCAACAACACACTAGATAAACCAATGAAGTAAGAGAATTAGATCAAAGCCAGACATACAAATATTTAGGAATCGATGAACTAGATAAGATACAAAACACAAATGAAAGAGAAAATAAAGAAAGAGTACTATAGACGAGTTAGATCAATACTGAAAACAGAGCTCAATGCTAAAAACAAGATAATAGGTATCAACACTTTAGGCGACCCAGTTATAAGTTACACTACAATATCCTTAACTGGGTTTCGACCGTTAATGGCACGGGCCTTGTATAATATATGGATGTCTATG
>NC_069001.1:14401986-14404606 GCF_001194135.2 Octopus bimaculoides | reverse complement strand
TATATACCATTTTTTGAATAGGCGCAGGAGTGGCTGTGTTGTAAGTAGCTTGCTTACCAACCACATGGTTCCGGGTTCAGTCCCACTGCGTGGCACCTTGTCCAAGTGTCTTCTACTAGAGCCTCGGGCCGACCAAAGCCTTGTGGGTGGATTTGGTACATAGAAACTGAAAGAAGCCCGTCGTATATATGTATAAATATATGTATGTGTGTGTATATGTTTGTGTGTCTGTGTTTGTCCCCCCAACATCGCTTGACAACCGATGCTGGTATGTTTACGTCCCGTAACTTAGCGGTTCAACAAAAGAGACCGATAGAATAAGTACTAGGCTTACAAAGAATAAGTCCTGGTGTCGATTTACTTGACTAAAGGCAGTGCTCCAGCATGGCCGCAGTCAAATGACTGAAACAAGTAAAAGAGTAAAAGAGTATATATATATATAATATACACGCACACGCATATAAGCATACGCACACGTGCACACACATGCACACACGCACACACACATATGTATGTATGTATGCATATATACATATACACATATACACACACACACACATATATATATATATGGAGAGAGAGAGAGAGAGAGAGAGAGAGAGAGAGAGGGAGAGAGAGAGCGAAAGAAATAGAGAAATAGAGACAGATAGATTGACATACAGAAAGACAGACAGCCAGACATACTGACAGACAGACAGACAAACAGATAGATAGATAGATAGATAGATAGATAGATAGATAGATAGATAGATAGATAGATAGATAGATGGAATATTTTCAATGTATATGTATCCAAAGATAGACAGATACATGCATACATATACACACACCAACTGTATGCTTATACATACAGTTATAAGCATAGAGAAGCAAACATACCTCCACGTGTCTGGAGGGAGCTGTGAATGTGAAATAAATCTCTGAACACACCGTGACATATGTAATTGTCATTTCGGACCTGTTAATTATTCACATCAGTTAATAGTCTTCCTAGGCTGCCTTTTCG
The DNA here is from genome assembly GCF_001194135.2 of Octopus bimaculoides. Lineage (NCBI taxonomy): Eukaryota > Metazoa > Mollusca > Cephalopoda > Octopoda > Octopodidae > Octopus > Octopus bimaculoides. The sequence goes on along the minus strand of NC_069001.1, from coordinate 14,403,600 downwards.
AGTTTTTCTTGCCCACCCAACACCCACCCCTTAAAAATCACAGATTCTGAAACTGATTAGAGCTTGGGAAAGTGTGTGGGGCATGTTAGTTTGTTAGTGAGCGCCGGGTGTATTCAGGGTAGAGAATATCCCACGTGCCTTTAATTGGTGAACCTTCGCTTAAATTTGGACAATAAATGGGTAGAAACAAGCAGTGTTTTATGATTTGACCTAATGTGGACAGCAGTGGGCCGTATTTGATATGGTGGTGGCAGTGGAAGGTCAGATCGGCGGTGGCAGTGATGGGTCAGTGGAGGTAGTGGGTGTAACGGAGGTTAGTGATAGCTGAGCTTGGTGGTGGTGGTGGTAGTGGTAGTAGTAGTGGTAGTGGTGTTGGTGATGGTAGTCATTGTTCAGTGATGACTATCAACACGGCATTCCCACGCTTCGTGCTAAAAGATCTTGACCAGGATAGACACACGTCACCAATTAACTAACGTATAATAGTTATCACCAGCACCAACACCACCGCCGCCGTCATCATCATCATCATCATCACCACTACCAGCAACAACAACATTAATATCACAAGGCACAATACCAGCCCTACTACAATTAGGAAAAGCAAAAACACATCACTGAGGGATTCACTATGGGGTCACTAAATCGCAAGAAATAGGAACCAAATAACTCTTAAAGCACACGTATGCTTCTATAGAAACGAAGATACATTGAATTGTAAAATGGTATACTCTCTTTTACTCTTTCTTTTTACTTGTTTCAGTCATTTGACTGTGGCCATGCTGGAGCACCGCCTTTAGTCGAGCAAATCGACCCCAGGACTTATTCTTTGTAAACCTAGTACTTATTCTATCGGTCTCTTTTTGCCGAACTGCTAAGTTTACGGGGACGTAAACACACCAGCATCGGTTGTCAACCTATGTTGGGGGGACAAACACGCAAACATATACATACACACACATACATATATATATATGATGGGCTTCTTTCAGTTTCTGTCTACCAAATCCACTCACAAGGCTTCGGTCGGCCCGAGGTTATAGTCGAAGATACTTGCCCAAGGTGCCACGCACTGGGACTGAACCCGGAACCATGTGGTTGGTAAGCAAGCTACTTACCACACAGCCACTGCTGCGCCTATAGAAGTATAGCCAATATATTGCAGATAAATTTTAGTAAAATCTTATGTAGACCTTCAAGAGCCATGTGAACCTTCTTAAAAACCACTCTACTTGATAGTAGAAGCAAAATTTTGTGAAACAAGAAACAAGTTCACTGCCATTTGCCATACGCACATGGCAAACGTTGTGCATGTGCGTGTGTGTGTGTGAGAGAGAGAGGGGGGAGTATGTATGTGTGAATGTGTGATGGTCACTAAAAACACGGTCAATGTGGTATAGTGGTCAATAATAAAAGAAAGTGACTGAAATTAAAGTAGGCTGTCCGTCCAATGTAGCCTTTCTAACGGGCACGTGTTACTTGAGCAGACCGTTGCCTTCCTAATTCAAACCTTGTTCTTTTCATTTATTGTATCAAAGCGGAAGGGGAGGGAGACAGTGGTTGTCCAGGTGGCTAACTGTACCTTGTTTGGTATTGCTGGTCAAGAGTGAATAT
>NC_069001.1:14400091-14401392 GCF_001194135.2 Octopus bimaculoides | reverse complement strand
TTTAGGAGAACGAGACAAATTGATTTCATCGACCCTACTGCTTGATTATTACTTTATTTTATCGATCTTGGAAAGCTGAAAGGCAAAGTTGACCTCAGCGAGAAACTTGTTCAGGACGTAAAGAACCGGAAAAAATGCCACCTAGTATTTTGTCCGGCGCGCTAACAATTCTGCTAGTTCGCCGCCTTAACCTATAATAATATGTATAACAGTTAACGGCGGCGCCTAGCAGAATCGTTAGCACGCCGGACAAAATGCTTAGCGGCATTTCATCCGTCTTTATCTTCTGAGTTCAAATTCTTCCGAACTCGACTTTGCTTTTCATCATTTCGAGATCGATAAAATATATACCAGCTGAGTACTGGATCGATATAATGAACTTACCCCCTCCCCCTAACTTGTTGTTCGTATGTTAAAATTTGAAACCAATAATCAAAAATTTGGCACGATACCAGCGATTTCAGTGGGAATAGCCTATCGATTACTCCGACCCCAGTACATGACTGGTGCTTTATTTTATCAACCTCGAAAGGTTGGAAAGCAAAGCTGACCTTATCGTAATTTGAACTCAGAACCTAAAGAGCTGGAAGAAATACCGCTAAGCAACTTGTTCGACGCGCTAACCATTCTGCCAACTTACTGCATTAACCAATAATAATAATAATAATTACAAACAAAAAATAAACGAACGAATAAATAAATAAATAAATCGGGTTAAAAACATCAAAGGTGTTGGTTGGGGTGTGGGGTATTTATCTGGCCTCTTTAACACTCATTTTCGTTCATTGTGTTCTTAGACAAATGTAACAGCAGCGTTATTAGTTTTCAAAAGAGGAGAGTGCAAAGAAACAAATAACGCTAACTCGCTTTGAAGATATGACTAAATGAGTTATTAAATGATCTAACGACAACAACAACAACAATAAAACAATACAAAAAACAACAACAACAAGGGAGGAAAACGAACAGAAATTTAAAGAATAAAGAAAAAAAACAACAAAAGCCTCAAATTAGTTTGTGAAGTGAATGTGGGTGTGTGAATGACTTGGAACCTATTCTCAGAAGTGAGTGGAGAAATGGACGTAGGCGAATCAATGGAAGGATTATTTTATAGGCGACCGAATGGCTGAGTGATTAAGTAGCATGCTTTGCAACCACGTGGTTTAGGGGTTCAGTATTACTGCGCAGCATCTTGAGTAAGTGTCATCCACTATCTATAGATCCGGGGTGACCTGCGCATTTGTGAGTAAGTTCGGTAGGGCGAAACTGTGTGCAAGCTTGTCATGTATATATATATATAT
>NC_069001.1:14398356-14399882 GCF_001194135.2 Octopus bimaculoides | reverse complement strand
TATATATATATATATATATATATATATATATATATTCTTTTATTTGTTTCAGTCATTTGACTGCGGCCATGCTGGAGCACTGCCTTTAGTCGAAGAAATCGACCTCAGGATTTGTTCTTTGGGAGCCTAGTACTTATCTTGTCGGTCTATTTTGCCGAACCGCTAAGTTACGGGGACGTAAACACTCCAACATCGGTTGTCAAGCGATGATGGAGGACAAACACAGACACATAAACATACATACATACATACATACATACATATATATATATATATATATATACGACGGGCTTCTTTCAGTTTCCTTCTTCCAAATCCACTCACAAGGCTTTGGTCGGCCCGAGGCTAAAATAAAAGACACTGACCCCAGGTACCATGCAGCGAGACTGAACCCGGAACCATGTGGTTGTTAAGCAAGCTACTTACCACACAGCGTATATATATCTTTTAAATTCGTTTAAGGTAACGCTAGGGGTATGTAAATAAAGCTCTTTTTTTTTCATTATGCCGGCTACCGTCTAATGATACTGACTAGTGGGTCAGTTTTTCAGAGTTGCATCACGGTTATACCGATATAAGGCGGGATAAATATAATAACAATAATTCTAGGACAGAGTTTATAAATATTTAACACATCGCTACGTACGTTTCCAAGAATCACATGATTTTGAGATGAGTCAGTATCCTTGGGATTAGTACAGTGTAGTCCGTATTATCTCTGGGCATCCGATTGCTCATCATCATTGATTCATTTCATCAGGCGATACTGCAATAATACGGATAATACGAACTATACTGTACTAATTGAAAGGATAGCGACTCTGATGTCAAACTCATGTGATTTGTGGAAACGTACGTAACGATGTATTAAATATTTATAAATTCCATCCTAGAATTATTGCTATTAAACACACACACACACACACACATACACACACACATACACACATACATATATATATATTAGTAATGCTAATTGCCTTATCAATATGACTGTTCCATTTTCTAACGTTTTAAATCCCAGCCAGATCTCCCGCCACCTGGTTATAGGTACAGTCTGGATACTGTATATATTGCCAGTAAGGGGAGCGAATCCGTTCCATCCTCCAGTAGACAGCGGTATTACGAGACCGAATCGGTTTCGAGCTATTTATGCCCATCTTCAGTCGTGAATACTCGACCGCTAGAGAGATAGCAAGAGTCCGCTCCAGCTCGCAAAATATATAGAAAGTAAAGCGACCATCGGTCACTGATTTGCAGCAAGCAAAGTAGCTAGTTAGGAAATCTCAATAAGAGATGAGAGAAGTAACTAGATGAGTTTGGTCAAACAAATTGACCCTTGTACATTTTTTTCGCCTTTTAAGTCAAATACCTACTCTATCAATTTCTTTCACCGTATAATTAGGTTCCAGAGTGTGTGTGTGTATGTCTTTGTGTTCGTGTCTCCCCACCATCTCTTGAAACCGCTGTCGGTTTGCTTACATCCCCGTAACCTTATATATATATATATATATATATATATATAT
>NC_069001.1:14393960-14395089 GCF_001194135.2 Octopus bimaculoides | reverse complement strand
TGGGTGGGGTGCCACCCTTGCCCAAGGTTCCACAAACTGAACACGAGCCTGTGATTCATGATTTGTCTTTCTTTACTATTTTCAGTTATTGGACTGCGGTTATTCAAGGGTACCAAGTTGCATGTCGCCTGTGGGATTCGAACCACTGCTTCTGCTTTATACAGAAGAGCTGTGGTGACCACTAGACGAAAACGACATCGTAAAATACCGGAAAGATGCTCGGGGTCTCAAATCTACATTTTCTCTAATCATGACACACGTTCTACAGTTATACCAAAAAATTCCTTGAAAATTTCTTTAATCACATGACCATATTTTAAACACACAACAAATTCTACATGGTGCTCACAAACACGTACACCGAATATATATTATCCATGTTGCATATGCTATACAAACACTATATTAATGCATATTTTACACATAGTTCACATGCAGTATACACACTGTAGAAATAAACGCAGGGTACATTAAATATCAGATACATACTCTATCGTATAGTGTACATAAATACATTGAATTCACTTTGCATTCATTAGAGATATTTCACAATATATTAACTATTTAAGAGAGTGACCTAAGCAAAAGGGTCAGGTGGTTCGTGACGAAACAAAACATATTTTGTCGCACTCTCAGTTACATATCAAACGTATTTCACAATATACGCACAATATATACAAAGTATATGCATATACATGTTACACGTAATGTATATCTAATACGCATATTAATTCGCTGAATGTACGTGTATACACATTTTACACACACTAAAGATTCAAACAGCATTTTGCATATATTACATACCTTACTGATATTAATAATGTATACGAATTATAAATGTTGTATGTATGTATATAATAGACAATTTTGTACACGCATTATTCATTTTATATACAGAGTAGTAATGCCATAGTTTGTGCTTTTATTGACAATGTTGAGTATGTGTATATGATGTTTGTGTGGGGGGGGGGCGTTCGCATAGGAGTATTCACGAATATATTTATTTTTATGTGTATATATAGGTATATGTGTGTATCATTTTAGATATATGTATATGTATATATATATATATACATATACATATATATATACATATATATATATATATATATATATATATATATATATA
>NC_069001.1:14388540-14389215 GCF_001194135.2 Octopus bimaculoides | reverse complement strand
ATATATATATATATATATATATATATATATATATATATATATATATATATATATATAAACATGTATAAATATATATGTGTGTATGTATGTTATGTATTAAATATAAATGCCTACAAAATATTCTATGAACAATAATGATAAAATTGTAAAGATATCGATCCGAAATCGCTAACGATAAATCATTGATGACATCGATTGAGTCAACAAGGTTAGCATATTTATAAAGAGAAGGGTGGAGGGTTCGAGTTGTGACTTAATACATAATAATTGCTATATTCATTGGATGTATTGTTGGATTGAATAAACAAGTGGCGTGCGCACCATGGATGTGTGTCTGGGTAGATTTGTCCCAATAGTAGTTTCTTATACATATGTACACATACACGCACATATATACAAACATATATATAATATATATCTATATATGTATATATACATATACATACATATATATGTGTGTGTATATGTATATAAATACATACATGTATACATATATATATGTATATATATATATATATATATGTATATATGTATATATATATACATATATGCATATATATGTATATATGCATATATATACATTTATACATATATATATATACATCTGTCTATCTATCTATCTATCTATCTATCTATATACATATATATATATATATATATATATATATATATATA
>NC_069001.1:14385274-14387523 GCF_001194135.2 Octopus bimaculoides | reverse complement strand
TGTGTGTGTGTGTGTGTGTGTATATGTTTGTGTGTCTGTGTTTGTCCCTCCCCTCAACATCGCTTGACAACCGATGCTGGTGTGTTTAGGTCCCCGTAACTTAGCGGTTCGTCAAAAGAGACCGATTGAATAAGTACTAGGCTTACAAAGAATAAGTCCTGGGGTCGGTTTGCTCGACTAAAAGCGGTGCTCCAGCATGGCCGCAGTCAAATGAATGAAACAAGTAAAAGAGTAAAGTGTAAAGAGAGTAACCAATTAAGCCAAATTAATTTCCAATAACCAAGAGGCTGGAAACAAGCATGGACCTTTAGGACTAACTCCTGAAAATGATTTGAACCAGGAAAACGTTAATACGATAGCTTGCACATAACTATATATCTCCTTTGCAGAAGACACCCTAACGTTATTTTGATAATTTGCCTAATCAACAACATATTTTTATACAATAAATTATATCTCTTAGTTGTGCTGATGCGTTGGTAGTTACGAGCAGGGTTTTATGTTCAGCTGCATAAGCCTCAGGAGAACGAAACAGGCTGGGAAGTAACACCATAGTTGCCAAATATCAGACTCAATCACATCACTTTGATATTAGAAATTATTCTTTTATTCGAAGAAAAAAATACAGATTTCCCTCCCCTTAATTCCTCTGTAAGTAATTTTCTTGAACGCTAATGAGATTTTTGTTCTTGATAGCTGTATTGAAGACTACAATTATAATTTAAATTTCAATATAAAAAAATGATCTTCAGTTTTCCGCCTTCCAGAGGACTCTCATTAACATTATACATTTTCATTAAAATATTGTTTATTGAATATATTGATTAATATACTTTAGAGTATCCATTGCGTGTATCGAATTGATGCAGGAAACAATATATCACTCATATAGGCACGATACATGTGTATATGTATGTGTGTGTGTGTGTGTGTGTGTGTGTGTGTGTGTGTGTTTGTGTGTGCATGGATGTGTACATCTGTGTTGTGTGTGCACATATACTACATGCGTGTGCCAGTTTTTGTATATCAGTATTATAAACAACGTACGTATTCGCATACTTCACACAGGCACACACACACACACACGTATATATATATATATTGAGAGAGAGAAATACATACATACATACATATAAACATGCTTACGTATACACTACACATACATATGCATATAGATAGATAAACACACACAGATACATACACATATATACATACATATACAAACATTTTCATATATATATATATATGTATATATATATACACATATATGTGTGAGTGTGCGTGTATATACATTTATATGTATATATATTTATACATACATGTATATCCGTATGTTTGTGTGTATTTGTGTGTTTGTATATATATATATATATATATATATATATATATATATATATATATATACATGCATGTATATATATAAGTATACATTCATGCATGCACAGACACACACCGTATGCTGCAGCCCAAAATGTGGCGTATATGATGATAACAATGAAAACGTTGTATAATATAAAATGCCACAACGATAAATGAAGAATTTGATTGAAATAAGGCAAAACAGAGACAGACACACAGACAGAGAAGGTGTGGGGGGGGGGAACAAACAGACACACCGACAGACAGACAGACACAGAGAATGGGGAATATGGAGGGAATGGGGGAGTGGGGGGTCGGAGAATACAATGCAGGCAAGTAAGGTCAAACCTCTCTGTAAACCACTTAACAATATGCAGGTGCCAGTAATAAGATCGGTTCTTTTAAGGACGAACAGACAGACACATCTTTCTCTGTGTAGTCCCTGTCTAAGATGGCTTGTTTCGTAAACAGGTATATTTTGTACCACCGCCACTACCGCCTACACTGCCACCACTATCAACATTACCGAAGGCAGAGTCACCGCCGACCCTCTCGCCACCACCCACATTCCGCCTTCCAGCGCCACCACCACCAACTACCTATTATCTCTCATACATACAATTCCTCCATTGCAGGTTTTGTTGCACTGTGTGCTGTAAAATGTAAATAATAATAATAATAATAATAATGATAATAATAATAAGCAGATGACAACGTTTCTCTAAAAGAAATGGAAAAACTTTCAAAATACAAAGACCTGGAAATAGAGATAACTCGAATGTGGAATCTAAAAACAGAAACAATTCCTATCATAGTAGGTGCCTTAGGTATAAAAAAAAAAATATTCAGACAAATACATAACAAAAACACCAGGACTTACAAATATATAT
>NC_069001.1:14378558-14383827 GCF_001194135.2 Octopus bimaculoides | reverse complement strand
TATATATATATATATATATATATATATATATATATTGTATATAAAACCCAAGCTGTTATACTTCGTTTGTGTATCTGCATTATTGCCTCCATATCTGCTCATCTTTATTCCTCTTATAACCACTCTTTGCCCCGCGGAATTGTTTTTATACCGAGAATTTCTGTATCTCATCTGCTGATATGTAAACGTGTGTGTGTGTTTGCGAGAGAGAGACAGAGACAGAGACAGAGAGAGAGAGGAGTGCATGTATGTGTGTATATGTGTGTTTGTGTATGTATGTATACATCCATACATATAAATACTCGTACCATCACAATTTTATTTGAGTATAATCACAACTATTCTACGTACGATGTCGTGATATTCTGAGTAACAGTTTGTGAAGGTTTTTCGGCTTTTAGAAAAAGCATATTACTCTAACTGTTGGTATTCAAGTACTATTTTCTCCATCTTGTTTTGCCTTCAAATGCTTATTTATGTATGTATCAATGAATATGCAATCTATGTGGGAGTCTTTTCAAAATATTGTCTAGTTTAAAAAGCCACATCAGATTCCATGATGGTTCTAAGGTGTAGGCACAGAAGGTGGTCAAACTCTGCATAAGGAGTAGACAAACACCATATATATGTGTGTGAGTGTGTGAGTGTCACTGTATTTGCGTTTGTCTTCCAACATACCGCTTGACAACCGGTGTTGATGTGCTTCCGTCCCCATGTCGGCAAAAGGCACCGATACGATAAGCACCTTTCCTCAACATTTTCAGATCCTTGTTCCTATCTTAGGGTCCAATTATTACTACTGGTGTTATTTTTATATTAAAAGCGTCGTTGTTCTCTTCTCGATCAAACGCAATTATTGTGGTTTGGTGTAGTGGGGTGTGATGTATCATTTTTGGAAAGATGTGAATATGAGAGAAACGTTTGCCAGAAAAACCCCTAACACCAGCCCTTCTTCAGTCTGTCCTCCTTACCATGCAGTATCAAACAAGCTGGGTCAGTAAACCAAAGACAAGGCAACACAGAGCATCATTAATTTTTAATCTGTCTTCCAGTCAATAGCGTTATCACAATCGGTCGGTCGTCTGCTTTTAATCATTTTTTTTTTTATTGAGAACGTTCGGAGCTCTTTAATGGAGGAGGTTAAATAAGTGACATCAGAAACAACTTAGCCAAGCAATTGTTAGAGAATGGCATTTAGTGGCATTCCTATCTGGGATGGCTGAGTCTAGTGAAGCTGCATTTATTCAGACATCGCATATATAAGTTCACACACACAACATACAACACTCAAAACACGCACGCCCACAGAAGCACACACACATATACGCACATATGTATGGATTCATATATATATATATATATATATATATATATATATATATATATGTATATATACACACACATATACGCGCGCACGCAATCACACACGCACACATATACAGTCATACATACACATACATGTACATATATATACATATGCATATGTAGAGAGAGAGAGAGAGAGGAGGAGAGAGGACGGACAGAAAGAAAATATGTAAATATTTATATATATATGTATATATATTCATACACACACATTATATATAAAATATGTGTGTGTGTGTGTGTGTGTGTGTGTGTGTGTGTGTATGTGTACATACAAACATGTGACCACTTACAGACATACACGATTGCATACGTACATACATATATACATACACACGTATACATACATACATACATACATACACATATATGCACATGCAAATGCATATACATAGGTACGTACATACATAGATACATACGTACATACATACATACATACATACATACATTATATGACTTGGGAGGCAGCTCCTTGAGCAACACTCTTTGTCTGATAACCTAGAATACATGACCAAAGAAGTCGCACGACTACCGCAACGTATCATCAGATGAAAGGATGAGCCTATATGAGCAGAGGATTGTGCATGGATATGATAGTAGAAAGCTCCTTGATGATAGTAACATCGATCATCAATGCAGTTTATCTTGAACGAATAGCCGAATTACCACCATGGACGAATAGCCGGATTGAAGGGTACACGTCTGCAATCCAGAAACAGGAAATATCAACCAAGTATCTGATGCATAAAAGGGATATAGATGCGGGGAAAGCAGTAAAATGTGACAACCGATGCAGACTTTGTGGAGTTTACACTAAAGATATCACCCACATCATAAGCAGTTGTCCGAAAATGTCATCACGGTATTATCTACCGATGAGCTAGGACACTCTATATTGAATTCCGTCTGAAGGATAATCCCAAGGACAAAGAAATAAGAACCACAATATGGTAGAAGCCATAGCCACTCATAATGAAATGGAATACTGATGGAATGTACCAGTAAAGACCTCAATAAAATGTAAGCAACACAGACCTGATTTTGGATAGTGAAGAGAAACTATGCACAGTTGTGGAAGTCAGCGTCCCAACGGATGTTAACATAAAGCTGAAGATTAGTGAAAAAGAGAACACCTATGCTGAAATATTGAAAAATCTGTAGTTACTCTATCCAGATTACAAGTCCAGGTTTATACCAGTAATTATTGGGGCCCTGGGATATGTAACACACGGCCTAAATACCAATCTTGAGAAATTAAGATTCTCAAAACCAGAAAGGAGAAAGCTAATTCGAAGGCTACAGATCCAATCTATCACTGGAAATGTAAAAATCTGTAAAACTTTCCAGAAGTTTATCATTTAAATATATATGAGAATGTCTAGGTATGCAACTATATGCATGAGAATACATACATAAAGTAAAACATACAAATTTGCACATATACAGGCATACATACATACATACATACATGTCCTGTAAACGAGAGAGAGAGAGAGAGAGAGAGAGAGAGAGAGAGAGAGAGAGAGAGAGAGAGAGAGAGAGAGAGAGAGAAAGAGAGAGAGAGAGAGAGTAATAGCCTACGAGATAGTTGTGAACTTCTCAGAAAGTATTCACTTCAGAATGACGTTCCATGCGACCCCAGAATTCCTGAGCAAGAGTACCTCTAAAAAGGATTGGAAGCGAAATACTCTGCATACCTCAAAAACTTCTGGATGATTCTAACATTGATCTCAAATTTTGACACAAGGCCAGTAATTTGGCGGGTGGGGGTAAGTCGATTGAATCGAACCCAGCGCTCAACCGGTACTTACTTCATTAACCCCGAAAGAAAGAAAGAAAGGCAAAGTTGACCTCGGCAAAATTTGGACTCAGAACGTAACAGCAGACGAAATACCGATTTCTTTATTAAGGAATTTGAACTCAGAACGTAACGGCAGACAAAATACCGCTAAGCATTTCGCCCGGCGTGTTAACGATTATGTCAGCTCTCCGCTTTGTTGGATAGATATATATTAACCTAAGAAATTTGGGGAGAATATCCCCACTAAAGATATCTGCTAATCTCAAACATAACGAATTTGATGAAATTGTTTGGGACAGAAAACCAAAGTGATATACAATCATAAAAGCTAACTACCCGGCAGATGTAAACATCTTTTCCAAGATGAGTGTGAAGGTGGATATCTATGGACGACCGCTACGAAACTTATTATTTCTCCACTCTGGTTTACATAGTCCTTTTGGCTATGTTATGACCTACCGGACTCCGTTGGTTACGACGGTAAATATTCCAGTTGATCTGATCAACGGACCAGCCTGCTTATGAAATTAACATGCAAATGGCTGAGCACTCCATTAATGTAGTTCTCAGAGAGATTCAGCATGATACAGGAGGTAACAAGGCTGGCTCTTTGAATTACAGATACAACTCGTTTCCCCCTCCACGCTGAATGGACTAAAACAACATGAAATAAAGTGTCTTGCTCAAGGAGACAACGCGTCGCTGGATATTGAACTCACAATTTTACGATTGTGAGCCGCATATTCTAACCACTTAGCCACGCTCTTTCACACGTGGATATGCTAGTAAATATAGAAACAATCTGGTTGAGTTAGAATTTTTATACTAAGAAAAAAAAGAAGAGATCGGTGACTAACACAAAGCTTTCAGGTACAACCCACAATAAACAATTTAATTTAGATTGGTTGATTCACTCAATTTCGATATCTTATGATAAAGACAAGGAATTCTGTCTTCTCTGTAATTCTGAACTATATTTTATTCTTTTTTCTAAAAAATCCCCTTGTTAACACGGTTATAGAGCGTGCATGCCGATGTAAACATTGGCAGAAACACACCTTTAGTTCATATAAGTGATATCTATCATTATATATAATTTAAACATTAATTTTCTTCTTACATTTCACATTCACTAGATATATCTTTTTCCAAGACTATAGGGTTTTATTTAATATACATATCGTTATATACTTCTCATTTATTTGGTTTTTTCTTTACTCTACCCTTCCCCTTTCTATAGGCTACCTTTGACGTTATATCCTCAAACGTTTTTTAAAACAAAGTTAATAGCGTTCAGTTAATCATTATACATTTCCATCATTTTCTGTTATAATGTCTTATTGACGAGTTTCATTTCTTCATTTCCCTGAAGAGAAGATTACATTGTTTTACACCATTCTATTCCTTTGGAATAATACCAGTGATATCTTCGAAACATGTGTCGGAAGTAAAAGAATTTGAATAACACCTGCGTTTAACTCCATTTATTTATTTATTTATATATATTATACAAAATATTTCACTTAAACCCGAAGTTTCTACCTTTAAAAACAAGGGGTTACACCCTTTTTACTTGTGTGATTTTTTGCTACCCTAGTAACTATTTATCTATCTTTTCCGTATTAATTGTTAACAAGGGAAAAATACACATCTATTTATGTGTGTGTGTGTGTATGTGTGTGTGTGTGTGTGTGTGTGTGTGTATGTGTACGAATACATACATACATCATACATACATACATACATACATACATACATACATACATACATACATACATACATACGCATATAATGGAATAGATTTAAACTGATAACCTCTGATCTGGTACTCCAATAACGCAACCATTTGACCAACATTCAACCTGGCGGGGCGGAGGTTCGAATTAGAACAGAAACAGGTAATACTGACTGCTGTTAGGAAGAATGCTAAGAGTTGCATAGAAAATGGCTGTGGCCGTGAACTTCCGGTCGGTATTTTTAACGTCTGACTACAGTTTGCAACATATGGGTAGGGGTTAGAGTAGTGTAGAGGAAGAGAGGAGTATGGTATGGCGTGGTGGTGGTGGTGGTGGCGTTGGTGGTGATGGTACTGAAATGGTAGCG
>NC_069001.1:14377051-14378252 GCF_001194135.2 Octopus bimaculoides | reverse complement strand
CATTATCATCTTTCAAACAGAGAATTAAAGAGGAAAGAAAGGGAAATATTTCTAGAAAGAAAGAAGGAAAGAAAGAAAGAAAGAAAGAAAGAAAGAAAGAAAGAAAGAAAGAAAGAATGAAAGAAAAAAGACAGAAAGTAAGGCAAAAAGAAAGAAAGAAAGAAAGAAAGAAAGTAAGGCAAAAAGAAAGAAAGAAAGAAAGAAAGAAAGAAAGAAAGAAGTTTAGACAGAAAGAAGGAAAGCTTTCAAGTAAGAAAGACAGAGAGAATGAAAGAATGAGAAAAAGAAAGTAAAGGAAAAGAGAACAAAGAATACTAAGAAAGAAAGAAAGAATAAATGAATGAATGAATGAATGAATGAATGAATGAAAGGTACAAAGAAAGAATGAATGAATGAAAGAAAAAAGAAGGAATGAGTGAATGAATGAAAACAAAAGAAAAACACGAAATAAAAAAAAACAGTAGACCTGAAAAATTTCAGCCTCCAAGAGAATACTCGGCCATACATAGTAGGAGCATCAGAAGCCGCAGCAGCAGCAGTGGTCGTAACAGCAGCGGCGGCAGTAGCATTATTACCTACTGGAAATATTTCCGCCTGGAATGTTTTCTGCGACTAACACTTCCGGTTTGTAAGAGGCAAGTCTCGAAGATAGATATTAGCAGCATGTTATATTAAATATAGATTCTAAACATGCTTACCATTATTTTTCTCGGTTCATGCCGGACTTGGAGTGTGGAACTGGGACATGAAAGGCCAAGAAGTAAAAATTTGTTTGTTTCATAAACAAAATCTCGAATAATATTATCGAACCGCAAGACTAAAAGCACTCAATTTCATGTTCGCTCAGTTTGCTCGACTGCAAATGAGTGCCAGCCAATTAATAGCGCAACCCTCCCGTTTCCTCCTTCTGCCACCCACTGAATGTCCCGCAGGGGCCGAAGGAGCCGAAAAGGCCGAAAGGACCGCATGATGAAAGACACTTCATTTCACGTTGGCTCAGTCAACTCAGCTGTAAATGTGCTCCAATTGAGTGATGGAGCAATCCTCTTTCTCACGTCTTGGACATTTCACTGAGTCGAGGGTGAGAAAGGGTCGAAGACAGCTGCAGTCTGTTCGGTTGTTAATAAGCTCCGACTAAGAGGTGAAGAAATCTTACCCCCACCCCAATCTATCTATCTATCTATCTATATATATATATATA
>NC_069001.1:14376198-14376726 GCF_001194135.2 Octopus bimaculoides | reverse complement strand
TAAATAAACTTAACTGTGTATCGACCGATTTCGCGATTACTAGAATGAATCTAGATTTCGTTCATCAGCACAGTATTGTCCCAAAAATATATATAAATAAACAGAATTCTCACCTCACCTCTAAGTATTTTGCCCGTCGTGCTAACGATTCTGTCAGCTCGCCGCCTCCATCATAATAATGATAATAATAATAATCCGTTTAGATTTTTAAAAAAAACTTCATTGAGATATTAACTCAACAGTAATTTTTATTGTCTTTTTGTTTTGCAGCATCTTTTCTCGGATCTGGTACCTATAAATTCGATCCAAGGTATCTATATTCTTTATTTATTCATTGCATCTTGTCTTTCTGCTGGTTTCCCAGATAGTTCGATATTTATAAATATATATCAGATTGTCCTCGTGACTTTGGAACAGACATCTCCAATTAAATCCAACAATAATTTTCCTATAACCGCTTCCTAATTACATTCTTTATCTTGTTTCATTAATTAGACTGCGGCCATGATGGAGCACCGCCCGGAAAAA
>NC_069001.1:14375278-14376188 GCF_001194135.2 Octopus bimaculoides | reverse complement strand
GGACTGAACCCGGAACCATGTGGTTGGGAAACAAGCTTCTTACCACACACGTGTGCCTATAACTATTGGTTTTAAATTTTGGCATATGGCCTGCAATTTCGGAGAATGGGTTAAATCGATCACATCGACCCCAGAGCTCAAATGGTATTTACTTTATTGACCTCGAAAGGATAAAAGGGTAAAGTCAACCTCAGCGGCATTTGAACTCAGAATATAAAGACGGACGAAATGCTGCTCAGCATTTTGTTCGGCGTGTTAACGATTGTGCAAGCTTGCTGTCTTCTTGCGCCTATAAAATTTCTTTTCTACTCTAGGCGCAAGGCCTGAAATTTCTAGGGAGGGGGCCAGTCGATTAGTACGTAACTGGTACTTAATCTATCGACCCCGAAAGGATGAAAGGCAAAGTCGATCTCGGCGGAATGTTGCGCTTATAAATATTACGAAAATAATAAAGAAACATAAATACACAGTTTCAAAAATTAAATAGAAGCCTAGCAAAGAAGCAAACAAAAAAATTACACGCAAGACATGGATATGTTCATTTCTCGTCAGTTATTGTCCAAAAATTCATAAGAATTTCACGCCTTTAACAATGATATTTTTTTCTCTTTTGGTGGCGTCAACAGCGAAAAGCTGCTGGGAATAGTGACGAACAGAAACGCGGAACAGGTAGTGGGTCACCACTATCTTTTCTAAAGAACCTCTTGTATCATTGTATTCTGGGAATTTAGGACGAAAATGCCTTCTGTTTAATGAATCTTGATATGTGTTTTAATAATTCTTAAATAAGGGTTCCATGATGTAATGGTCAGCACTCTGGACTCTGAATCCAGCAATCTGAGTTCAAGTTTCAGTAGAACCTGATACAGTTTTTAGGCGCAGGCATAGCTGTGCGGCAAGAAGCTTTCTT
>NC_069001.1:14363134-14373032 GCF_001194135.2 Octopus bimaculoides | reverse complement strand
GTGTGTGTGTGTGTGTGTGTGTGTGTGTGTGTGTGTGTGTGTGTGTGTGTGTGTGTGTGTGTGTGTGCGTGTGTATGGTGGGTAAGTGCGTGTGTATGGTGGGTAAGTGCATGTTATGCCACGAAACACCTAAAGTAAATTCTCTATATATAAACACAACTAACAAACAAGGCATTAAATATTAAAATAAACGCAATCGCATTACACTTAGCTCATAACCCTTTCAGCCTGCAAGTACACTTTAAGGGCTGCGATTTCCTTTGACCATAAGCTTGGAAGAAAACAAAAGCGGACAGTCACATTGTTGTGGGTTCACAGATGAAAGTAACAATGTTTCTGCCTATTAGCAAGCCGTAAATACAGAACCATGAAGTCGCCAATCTTTGGCGTTTTCCGCAATTAGAGTCATACGAAATCCATCCCATTACAGCTACTCTTACGTTAAATGGATTAAGTTTTCCGTTTTTTGTTCTTCGTTACGTAAAGCAATTTTTTTTAACACATAAGATGTCGTAGATCAGAAGTGAAGTAAATTTAAATATTACTAAGTGGCACCTTGGGTAAGTGTCTTCTATTATAAACCCAGGCTGGCCAAAGCATTGGAATGAATTTAGTCGACGAAAACTGGAAGAATACCGTCGTGTATGTGTATATATGCGTCTGTCTGTTTGTCCTTCACTACCACCATTGCTTCACAACTGGTGTTGGTTTGTTTACGTCCCCGTAGCATAGCGGTATAGCACCAGAGACTGATAGAATAAGTACGAAACCTAAAAATACGTACGGCGACCGATTTGTTGTGTTACAGTCTTCACGACAGTGACCTAGCATAGCTGCAGTTCAAAGATTTAAAACCCTCAACGTGGGTATTTCCAACGCTCAAATGACTTTGCGAATTCACCATCTTACCAATTTGCAAAATGACCAATGCTATTAGAGGCATTAGACTGATCAAGCCATCTTGTTCTATTACACTCAGAGAGAATATCTAACATTCATCCATATTTTCCTTCGTTTTTTCAGCTTCCCCATAAATCTAGAAAGGGAAGACGGGAGATGCAATAGGGTACGTAGGGCCGCAATGGGGACCGGCCTCCCCGGGCGATGCTTTTATAAGGCGGCATTTTTGGGCGTGTTGTGTAAGCCTATATATGCTATGACAGCTCGGGGTGGGCAGAAAACACAAAGGCTGTTCCGGGAGCCACATACTGTAGCTACTCTACCGTGAGGATATTGTAAGCACTGACCCAAAGTTTTACCTCGGTTCTTCAAACGGAAGGGTTTACTTAAAGTCCTTTCCACGGAGTTGACTCTAAAATGATTCCCGAATCGTATCCTATAACTAAAACAAATATTTATTGATTGATTGGTTGATTGATTGATCGATTTAACTTATCTTTTATTCGAAGCATTTCTAGAATGTTCCTCCTACGTGGTCTCGTATTTTCTTGTTAAAAGCTCATAAACACTCAGTCACAACAATCGTCGCTACTACCACCATCACCACCGCCACTGCGCCACTATAACCACCACCAGCACTACCACCACTACCACCACCACCACCACCACCATCACTACTATCATTACCACTACCACCAATACCATCACCACGATTGCCCCTATGAATATCGTCATTATCATCCGCACCGCCATCATTATAATCACTAACACTATTACTATCACCACTACCAGAACTACTGCCACCCTCACTACCAATACCAACACAAACACCACCACCACCACCACTACCAACACCACCACCGCCACCATCATCACCTCCTCCACCCCCACAAACTATTTCCATTGTCATTCTTCCTGCTAGTGCAGAAAGGGAAAAAACCCACTAAGGTGCTGTCTATCCACGTCTATTTATCTATTAGGTTAATCTTCTGACGTCATAGGAGATTAGCGATAATTAACGATCGATGATGATCCGTTTAACGAACCGCTCAATCTCATAGATTCGTTGCAGTCTGTTGCGTACTTTCCCCAGTCAGAAGCAAGCTCTCAGCCTCCCCACCACTTCTATATCTATATCTACCTCAGAACCACCACCACCACCACCACCACTACTTCCGTCAGTATATAATTATAACACCAATGTCAGATGGCCATGGAATGGAAACCCAGTTATTATAGAAAAATAAACGAATAAAAGAAGGAAAAGAAAAAGAAAAATTATTCTAAAATTCCCCAGCTAGAAAAAAAAAATGAAATTGAAATAGGATGTTCTGTAATTATTATTATTTTTCCTTGTTACCGCACCGGAAAAATACCCAGCTGTATTTTTCCCAGCTTTACGTTCTGAGTTCAAATTCCGGTATAATCGACGCCGAGCTGGCAGAATCGTTAGCACTCCGGGCAAGATGCTTAGCGACATTTCTTCTGATTCTACGTTCTGAGTTCAAATTCTGCCAAGGTCGACTTCGTTTTTCATGTTTTCAAGGTCGGCAAAATACCGGCTGCACACTGAGGTCATGTAATCGACATATCTCCTCCCCGAAATTGCTGGCCTTGTGCCCCAATTTAAAATCATTATTGTTGTTATTATTATTATTATTATTATTATTATTATTATTAATGAGTGAGAGAGCAGTGCATGCCATCAAAGTGACACTGGGGGTAAAATATACGAAGCCCATTATACCCATCATGACTACCCGTCTGATAAGGGTACACCAGGCACATGCATCACAATAGACAATAACAAGAACAACAATGATAATTGTTTCAAATTTTGGCACAAAGCAAGCAATTTCGAGGAAGTGGGTAAGTCGATTAGATGGACCCTAGTGCTTGACTGGTGGTTATTTTATCGACCCCGAGAGGATGAAAGACAAAGCCGACCTCTACGTTATTTGAACTCAAAACATAAAGACGGAAGAAATCTTACTCAGCATTTTTCCTGGCGGGCTAACGACTGCGCCAGTCTTAATAATAATAGTAATAATAATAATGATAATAATAATAATAATAATAATAATAACCTTTTCTGCAATAAGCACAAGGCCCATAGTGGGTAAGTCGAAGAGGGTGAGTCGAAGAGGGTGAGTCGAAGTGGGTGAGTCGATTACATCGACCTCAGTACTTCACTGGTACTTAACTTCTTGACCTCGAAAGGATTCAAGGCAAAGTCGGCCTCGACAGATTTGGACTCAGAGCATAAAGACGGGAGAAATACCATCTAATAATAATAATAATAATAATAATAATAATAATAATAATTTCTGTTTCATGCGCAGGGCCAACGATTTTGAGGAGGAAGGTAAGTCAATGTCAATGATACTTTGACTGGTATTTTATTTTATTGACACCAGTGGTGGGCAGTGATGAAAGGTGAGGTTGAACTCGGCGGGATTTGAACAGAAGCTGGAACAAACACTACGACACGTTTTGCTCGACGCTCAAACGAATCTATCGTGTCATTGCAATATGGCTCCTCGGAAGTAGATCAATAGTAAAGATCGATCGCTATTTTAAAAGTAATAGTATAGGTATCGATAATTGAATCTAGATAACAATGTGGCACACCTTCATACATAGACTCTCTCTCTCTCTCATACACAAACACACACACACATGCACACACACACACATACACACACACACACACGCACAGACACACACACATATATATTATGTATGTGCATGTATGTCTTAAGAATATGACTTACAGTTGAGAACAACGAAATCCAAATGTGTGTATATGTGCATGTATGTATATGAATATTTGTACATACATATATGTATGTATATACATACATATATTTACACGCAGAGAGACACATACACACACATATATATATATAGATGGATGCATATGTATGTGTGTGTATTACTACTAACTGTACCCGCATGTAAATATAGGCACACTCATATTCACATCCACACACACACACACACACACACACACACACACACACACACACACACACACACACACACACACACACACACACACACACACACACACACACACACACACACACACACACACACTCACACACAATCAAGCGCACTCTCATATAGAAGCGCAGCGGAGAAAGAAGCTGTGTTAATCCTTATTAATCCGTATGAAGCTAGCTTCACACTGTTGAAAATTCTATAAATAGGTGATTAATATCTATTATAAACCCGGATTAAACTCGGACACTAAAAATAGATGTATTTGTTTATTTGTTTGCTTGTTTATTGGGCTATGTGTTTGTTTTTCACGTTTCAAATACCCGTATGACCAGTAAGCGCACGCGCGAAGGAGAGAGAAAGGGAAAAAGAGAGAAAGGGAAAAAGAGAGAAAGAGAGAAAGGGAAAAAGAGTGAAAGAGAGAAAGGGAAAAAGAGAGAAAGAGAGCAAGGAAAAGATTCAAGATTTATAACCTTGAATCAATGAATCAATCTCTCTCTCTCTTTCTCTCTTTCTACACACACACATATGTATGTGTGCGTGTGTGTGTGTGTGTGCACTAATATCGAAAAGTGAGAACAAGTGCCAAATATTGCATTAGTGTATAAATATTCTCATCCAAAATGGAGACGTATACCAACAATGTAAGTATGCTTAAACAATTGTGAAGTGCTCTTTTTCTAGAAACCATTGGTTGCCTTACTAACCGACTATATGCTTTGTAAAAACACTGTTAATTATTCGAGATTGTTAAGCATTTTATGAAAGCTTTATGTTTATTCTTGTGACTTGGTAGAAACCTCTGATGATTTTCCACATATTCTACATGAAGATGGCGCTGATGCCATATCAATGCTACACTTGCTTGAGTTACTACGTAAAGCTTGTTCTTGAGCAGCAAGAATCAGTCTTTCCGTCTCCTTCTTTAAAAAGCAATGTCTTAACCACCCCCAGGATTCTTCACCAGTTTCATCCGCTTGTTGAAAAAGACTCTCTCTGTAGAACTTTCTCTTTCCAGCCAATGATCTTTTCCCTATTAAACCTCATATTGCGCTCCTGGAGGGTGGCATTTTTATCACTGATCACCTTCTCACTCAGCGCAGCCGGCAAAATTCTTTCATCACTAATCCTCAGATAAGTATAAAAGGACTTGATCTCCTTCACTATACTATCTTTTATTCCAACCAGTCCTCTTCCACCTTTCTTCCCAGGTAAGTAAAGCCTTGCTGTGTTACTTCTAGTATGAAGGCATCCATGCATAGCCATTACTTTCCTAGTTTTTCTATCCCCGTTGACAAGTTCTTCCTTTGTCCATTCCGCAACACCTGAATAATAACGTATCGCACCTATAGCCCACGCGTCGATGCCTCTAACCAGGTTACCCCCATTCTGCCCGGCCCGGTAACGATTCTAACATCTCGCCACCCTCACAACAACAACAACAACAATAATGATAATGGCTTCAAATTTTGCCACAAGGGCGGCAGTTTTTTTTTGGGGGGGGGGAGTCGATTACATCGACCCCGGTGTTCAACTGGTACTTATTTTATCGACCCCCAAAGGATGAAAGGCGAAGTCGACTTCGGTAGAATTAGAACTCAGAACGTAGCGATGGACGAAATACCGCTAAGCATTTCGTCCAACGTGCTAACGATTCTGCTAGCTCGCGACCATAATAATAATAATAATAATAATAATAATAATAATAATAATAATGTTGTGTCGACGCCCCAGACGATGAAGTAGGCTAGCCCAATACGTAGATATAGAGGGGGGACTCTAGACGTCGAGTAGTTGAGTAGAGGTCATCCGAACGTGCGATATAACAGTGGCGACGAGGATTTCGTAGCTCACACAGCCAGTGTGTAGTATTGTGATATAACAAATAATAATAATAGTAATAATAATAATAATAATGATAATTATAATAATAATTTTTAAGAAACAGAGAAACTTTCAAAATACAAAGATCTGGAAATTGAGGTAACTCGAATGTGGCGTCTAAAAACAGAAACAATTCCTATCATAGTGGGCACATTGGGTATAAAATAAAATATTCAGACAAATACACAACAAAAACACCAGGACTAACAAATATATATAACATACAGAAAATAGCACTACTAGGCACCGCACACATAAAAAAACTTTCAATACAGTAAAAATAAGAGCATCACAACAAACCACAGCGCATACCAAAGGCACAGAGAGCTGCGCTCGGTAGTGAAGTGAAAACACGTGATAAAAGTAAAACTACTGAATATTGATAATAATAATACAAGCGCAGAAAGAAGAAGGGTCTAAGTATGGCCTGGATCGATTGCCGAAAAGCTTTTGATAGTACAAGGTAGCACCAATAATCATAAAATATATAAAACATTCCATGAATAAATAGCAGACAGTGTTACAGCTCCAGACAAAAGAGAGACTCATAAAAATCGAAGCCTTCCCCATTAGAAGCGAAATTTTCCAGGAAGACACGCTCTCTCCACTCCTTTTCTGCCTGGCACTGACACCTTTATTTGACATGTTAAACAGAACTGGATGTGGATACGAGTGTTATGGCAGAACAATCAGCCATCTTTTATATATGGATGATCTAAAACTGTACGCTACAAATGATAAACAGCTACAAATAATTCAGTACATGAATTTACCAAAGAAATAAACATGAAATTTGGCTCAGAAAATTATACCAAAGCAACCCTAAAGAGATGAAAACTAGTTGATGGTAGCAACATCACACTAGATAAAGCAAATGAAATAAGAGAATTAGACCAAAACCAATGGTACGAATACTTAGGAACCAATGAAGCAGATACGATACAACAAACACAAATGAAAGAGAAGATAAAAAAGGAATACGATATACGAGTCAGATTAATATTGAAAACAGAGCTCAATGCGAAAAACAAGATAATAGGTATCAACACACTAGCCATCCTAGTTGTAAGTTACAGTTGCAATATTCCTCCTCAGGAGTTACCTCAATCCTTTCTATATTAACCAAAATAATAGTAATAATAATAATAATAATAATAATAATAATAATAATAATAATAATAATAATAATGATAATAATAATAATAATAATAATAATAATAATAATAATAATAATAATAATAATAATAATAATGATAATAATAATAATAATAATAATAGTAGTAGTAGTAGTAGTAGTAGTAGTAGTAGTAGTAGTAGTAGTAGTAGTAGTAGTAGTAGTAGTAGTAGTAATAATAATAATAATAACATTACGGTCAGTTTGCAAGAGATGTGAACGCCAAGACAGATGCAGAAGACCGGTGGCTATGGACGAGGAGAAGTGGCCTGAAGATAGAGACAGAAGCATTCATATGCGCTGCTCAAGAACAAGCGTTAAGGACCAATTATGTGAAGTGCAGAATAGACAACACTACCGACAACGACCAATACAGAATGTGTGGTGAGAGGGGTGAAATG
This sequence comes from Octopus bimaculoides, assembly GCF_001194135.2. NCBI lineage: Eukaryota > Metazoa > Mollusca > Cephalopoda > Octopoda > Octopodidae > Octopus > Octopus bimaculoides. The sequence goes on along the minus strand of NC_069001.1, from coordinate 14,365,670 downwards.
GTATGTCACATAGTTAGCGAATGCCCGAAATTGGCACAACGCGAATACAAAAGGCAACATGACAATGTGGCAAGAATGATCCATTGGGAGCTCTGTGGAAATGACGGCCTACAAAGAGCAAAACCCCCAGGAGTCACCGAGAATGAGAATTGCAAGATCCTGTGGGATGCAATGATTCAGTGCGATCACCTGACCAGACATCGGAAACCGGACATCGTTGTGGTGAGTAATAAAGGAAAAACATATATCATAATCGATATAGCATGTCTCAGTGACAACAGGATCAATGTGAAAGAAGAAGAAGAAGAAAAAATAATCAACTATGATGATTTGAAGTGGAAAACACGAAGGTTGTGGCCACCGAGGAGAGTAGACGTGATACTAATAGTGATTGGTGCACTTGGAAGTATCAGCATTCAACTAACAACGTGGCTCAAAAAGATTGGTGCAAGTGTGAAGGTAGAACACCAACAATCAGCATTGCTTGGAACTGCAAGAATCCTTCTCGGGGTTCTTGAAGCATGACCAGTAAACGAGTGTCACCTTAGTCTGCTGGCTGTGGACAGCTGACACTTCCCATCATACCCAGCAAAATAAGCTGTGAGTTTTCATCACATAATAATACAAATAATATTAATAATAATAATAATAATAATAATAATAATAATAATAATAATTTTTTTAGCCACAGGGTCATAGGTGAGGGGGACATCACAAGGACAGACAACAGTTTGTGTGAGGATTTACATAAAGGTTGGGGGAAAAGAAATGGAAAAGACAGTGAAATGCAATAAAAGTACACATTGTGTATAAAGTAATTGATAACATGAATGATGAAAGTCTTCCTGATACAGGAGAAACTCCGATTAGAGCCAATCGAGGAACCCCACAAATCCAGGATTACTCTGGCCACCAAAATCATGGGACCTCTCCAGAGTGTTGCTCTCGAATCTACTGGCGCATACTCAGCGTAGTGCCAGTCACTCTAACCAGTTTTGCTACAGTCATCCTTATTTTCACAGATTCGCTGGGCGGTAGCACTTTGCTTTTCAACCTTCCTTTTCCAAATGGAAACTTGAAAAATCGATGAGGGCTTGACCGAGGAGGAAGGTCGCTTTCTTCAATCCTTTCAACCTCGTCCACCACACAACCTCTTTAGCTATAGTCACTAGACAGAGGAACGACACCTGCCCGCCCTTGTTAAAGGTGGTGGGTGGAACGATCCTCACGATGGATTCAGCTGACAGTCGGATTCGACCCACACGTGATAACAGCTGTTCGACATAACTCCACAAGTCTGAAAAACTCGAACACTACACGAGTGCATGCAGAACGGTTTCGTCGCACGGCTGACAATGCTTCTGTGCCTGAAGGGCTTATCTCGAACAGGCATTGCTCCTCGGTAGCACTGCCAGGCCAGAAATTTCTAATGCCTTAATGCAATACCAAGCAGGGGCTTTTATAGCATCTGCTCTTAAGTGATCACAAGTGATATCACGTACATTGTTTTGTCTTAGTATAAAAGATGGGCTACAGCAAACATTCTACTCTGTACCAGATTTCCTTCTCAGTTGCTTGAATATAACCAGTTGAGCATGTCACTTAAGAGCTGACGATATGTGCATCTCTGATCCCGAGCAGAAGTAGTTGGGGAGCATCATAGCCATGTGTTGAGAGGGATTGTTTGGAGTTTGAATAAGTCAACTCTGGAAACGTAGGGATTTCGGTCATAATCTTTAAACAACCCTTATTCAGGAAACTTTTAAGCGGAATAGGCTACTCGACCTGAAGAAATTTTAACTGAACCCCACCTGCAATGTCATATGCCGTTCACCTTGATATGAGGTCACCATGTCGCGCACATATGGTTGTGATAATTTGTGCCTGGTGCACGCTTATTACACGGGTAGGCATGATGAGTTTATTGGGCTTCGTATATTTGTAACCTAGTGTCATTTTTATGGCATGTGTTGCTCTCTCACTAAGTAATAATGATGATGATTATCCTGATTGTAAAGCGAAATATAACCAGTGCATGTGTTTTTTAATGACAAAATGAACCTCTCATTGTATAACATCTATGTGTGTATATTCAATATACACATACATATGTGTATATAAATCGATACGCCTGTATATGTGTATGTATATATTTATATATGTGTGAGTTTTCTTCCTTGGCTATCGCCGAGCAAACACGCGAACTTACTTCGTCCCCACTTTCAAGTTCGTGCCTCACAGCGTTCATACACACATAATTTTTCCCGTCTGGCCGTATAGCCTTTTCTGCTTGTTTTCCTGTCTTGTTTTTTGTCCGCCACTACATTCCTCCATGGCAAGGTTTAATTTGTGTATACAAATTTAATTTGCGGTCCATGGGAAGAGCCGTTTTAACGATGCGTCCTACCCAGCTCTTCGAAACGCCGGTGTTAAAACGGGGGTAGCTGATGAAGGAAAATGTTCTCTATGTGGCTTGTGTGTTTTCTTGTCTACGTTTTGTTTGCAATGTCCTGTACCCAGATATGCACCTATACAT
>NC_069001.1:14361574-14362730 GCF_001194135.2 Octopus bimaculoides | reverse complement strand
TATATATATATATATATATATATATATTTATATTTAAATATATATATATACACACACACATATATATTTATATTTAAATGTATATATTTAGAAATTTATATGCAAGTATACATACATACATTCACACATAAACACACAGTCGAAGGCGCTTATTGTGATCACCTTGAAAGAGTTTCCGGTTGATGATATAAAGCAGAAATTATATGAATAGTCTGAACGTGTACAAGACGCTTCATATACGTGGTGTTATCCTGGGTATATATATATATATGCATATATGTACGTACGCGTTGAGTGAAGATGTAGTAGTGTGTATATGTGTGTGGCGATTGCATGCGTATATGATTTTGTAGCATCTTTTCATAGCAATGTGTGTATGTTTGTGCGCACGTGCGTGTGCACGTGTGTGTATGGGAGTCTGTCGTTGTATCTGCTACCTATGTATCAACGTATGGTTATATATTTATACAGTGATTAGTGTATTGCACTCACGATCGCGAGATCATGGTTTCAATCCCTGGACTGGATGATGCATTATGTTGTGGAACAAAGGGCGCTTCATCTCACGTTGCCCTGCGATCCCTTTAGCACCTGACATATGGTAACACGGTGCACCTGCTCAGGCAACATCGATTTGATGAAAGGGATGAGCTAATGTCCAGTACATACATTTGATCACACAATAAACAAGTCATTTTGTGCACATAGACATACATTTGCCCAATGTGCCACGCAGTGGGACTGAACCTAAGACCATGTGGTTGAGAAGTAAGCTTTTTACCACACAGTCACACCTGCGCCTATATATTAATTACACCTTTACAAGAAAGTGGTGACAGCGAGGCGGAAAATTCGGCCTTCTAGCTTTCGTTGGATGAAAGCTAACAGGGTGAAACTTCGAAGTTACTGCCGACATTCTTATAAAGGTGTAATAAATATGTATTCTACTAAAAGTATTAGCTGAATCTTAAATTGTTTTTACAATAACTCAATATAACACCAAACTTTGATATGTGTGTGTGTGTGTGTGTGTGTGTGTGTGTGTGTGTGTGTGTGTGTGTGTGTGTGTATTTGTATGTGTGGGTGTGCATGTATAGTAACTATGTACACGCACACACACAGGTACACACAAAATTACACGTTGATCGTATATACG
>NC_069001.1:14359454-14361505 GCF_001194135.2 Octopus bimaculoides | reverse complement strand
ATATATATATATATATATATATATACACACACACACACATATATATGTGTGTGTGTGTGTATATACATATACGTAAATATGTGATACACACACACACACACACAAATATGTATGCAGGCTATATATATATATATAGCCTGCATTGCACGTCTTTCCAAATTTGACGACGAAGCTATATTTATGCTCCTCCTCCCTCTTTTACGCCAAGAAAGACAGGAGTCGCTGAGTCGATAGACTTCCATTAGTTGGTTCCTTCAGGAAATATCTGGTAACTGAAAATGTAACAGCGAAAAAACAAGACAAGCTGGAGTACACTATATTGATTGACATTGCGCAACGGGTACCACATACACCGGGGTACGAAATACATCAGTGTGAAATTGTCAGGGTATTAAGTGTGTGTGTATGGATTTGGATGACTGGGAAGTTAACTTATCCTGGTTTTGTTTTTGTTTTTTGTTTTTTTCATTTTGTGTAGTATTTTCTGTAAGAAGAGTATTTTAGCTTGCTTGGAGTATTGTGATTAAGAAGACATGTGAAGAAAGAGAGCTTCTTACAATGCGGAGAAATAAGTAAATGTAATAATCTTTATATTTCGGGCACGGAGACCCATCATCAGAAGTAAACACAGTAACAATTATCAGTCTATTCAGATACCGGACATTTATCCTTTCTATGTTGTTGTTAGATTCACACTATGTTGTACATAAACTATAAATTGTGCAATTAATTAGATTTCCTAATCTCACACAACGAGTAAAATGACTGACGAATTTACAGATTAACGACATATCACAGTTTGGGTATAGCCGTAGCAGTAGTTGTAGTTACAGCATAGAACAGCAGTTCTCAACCATTTTTTACTTAAGGACCTCTTCCCTTACTATTTTACTCTAGTGGACACCCATAGCCATTCAATGTTTAAAAACTATTTTCATAGATGCTTCTTTCAAAAGTTCCTATTTTGTTTTTCGTGCATTAATTCGTGTAGATTTGCACAAGCACTCTCCGAAAGATTGTTTCAGTGGCCAGACGTGTATTCAACTATGTATAACATTTAAGAAACAGAACCTGTTTCTCGTAATAAATACAACTCAGTCAAAATTTTTCAAGGGCTCTTAAAATACTACAGTGGATCCCCAGTTTGCTATTTTGTTTGCATGACACCCAACATTTTTATAAGGAGTCCTAAGATCATATGGATCACATATTTATGTATTTCTCTGTGAACTCATTTTATACAATTGGTCATTCTCTTAGCTCATTTACATTTTCAATGTGATAAGTAGCTTGCTTACTAACCACATGGTTCCGGGTTCAGTCCACTGGTTTTGAGAAGCCTATTTTCTCAAGATTGGTATTTAGGCAATGTGTTACATATTCCAGGGCCCAATAATTACAGGTATAAACCTGAACTTATAATCTGGATAAAGTAACTGCAGATTTCTCGATAGTTCAGCATAGGTGTTCTCTTTTTCACTTATCTTCAGCTTTATGTTAACATCCGCTGGGCAGCTAACTTCCACAAGTGTACACAGTTTCTCTTCACTATCCCAAATACATACACAGTTTCTCTTCTTTATTCCAAATACATACATACGAACTGTATGTATGTATGTATGTATGTATGCATGCATACATGCGCGTATGCGGTGGAACCCTGTCAGTGACCAGGTTGCAGTTGGTGTGATGAACATTTCCGCACCATACAACAACCAATGAATACCTTTGCGTGTTTTTGAACGGGTAATATATGTTGTCCACACTGTAATTGTTTTATGAAGAAACAACACAAAAATATGAAAGGAAGAACACCAAAGAGGAAGAAAGTAAAGAACTGTAACGGACAGTAGTAAATGCACATTAAACAGAACAGGAAGAGATACGCGGGATGGAGAGTTACTGAGAAGATCACAGGATGTGTGATGAAACATTTCAGACAAAGAGACACTAAAATAAGAATAATGATAAAGCTGAAGTGAAGAACAAGTACAGAGTTTGTGTAGGTATTTGCCCAAAGATATGACCGTCCCCAAATATAACACTATATA
>NC_069001.1:14357692-14358318 GCF_001194135.2 Octopus bimaculoides | reverse complement strand
ATATATATATATAAAAATATATATATATATAATTTAAATAATAATAAGGGTAACAAATTTAATATTCATTTGATTAATATCAATTTAAAACCAGTGGCCTAGCATATTGAAAAAAATCTGAAGATTCAGAAAAATTATATCCCATACTCACACACATATTCAGATACATAAGTACACAGACGCACATACATGCATAGAGGTGGTAACACACGGACACACAGACACGCAGATACACACAGAAACCGAATAGCGTTGATAATGTAAACACATAAGCAAGAAGAGAGACATAGAGACACACATGCAGAAACAGAACCACACGCACAAACACACAAACACACACACACACACACACACACACATTGAGAGGTTGACATGCCTGCGAGACAAACTCTATGTATATATATGCTTACGGAATACAGACAGGCAGACTTCGAGATCGACCGACAGACAGGCAGACAGGCAGGCAGGCAGGCAGGCAGACAAACAGGCAGACAGACAGGCAAGCAGGCATGGCTGTTAGCTTGTGGAAAATGCTAGCTCAGAATCAGGCAGACGGAGATGTAGTGAGACAGAGAGTTAGACAGACACACAGGCAGACAAACGGACTGACGGACAGGCTGATAGAG
>NC_069001.1:14352413-14356832 GCF_001194135.2 Octopus bimaculoides | reverse complement strand
ATAGATAGATAGATAGATAGATAGATAGATAGATAGATAGATACGACAGGCTTCCAGAAAATTTCAGTCGACCGAGTTTATTCACAAGTCCCGAGACGACAAAAGCCCTGTGAGTGGATTTGGTAGACGGAAACTGAAAGAAGCCCATCATATACATGTGTGTGTGTGTATATGTCTATATGTATACATGTGTGTCTTTGTATTTGTGTCCTCTCCTCCGCTCCCTACCGCTGTGTCAGTCGGTGTTGGTTTGTTTATGTCTTCGTATGTGAGCAGTCTGGCAAAAGAAACCGATGGAATAAGTAAGTACCAGACTTACAAAATAAGGAAAATAAATTAATGCTGTCTATTTGCCCCAGCATGACCGCTGTCCAATGACTGAAATAAGTAAAATAAATACATAAATAAATAAAAGCTAAAAGTTTCTTTAAATGTCCAATGACTTAAGGGGCTGTCACTAATTTAGTTGTCACTGCAGTACCATAATAAACGGGTAATATATTAAATGATTAACATAATGACCAAGTGACACGTGATGAAATGAATAAAGATTTCCAGAGAATGACAGTAAAAATGGTAGCATAAAAATCATATTTTAAATAAGTGTTTATATACGTATACGTAGAAAAGAGAGTAGGAGAAGAAAACGTTTTGTTAAAAATGTGTTACCTTGTCAAAAAATGTTAATGTGTCATAATGTACAAGTGACACTTGAAGAAATAAACAAATATTGAAATGGAATGGTAAGATTTAAGCATTTTTTTTTTAAAGAGAGTATTAGCGCAGGTGTGGCTGTGCGTAAGAAGTTTGTTTTCCAAACACATGGTTCCGGGTTCAGTCCCACTGCATGGCACCTTAGTCAAGTGTCTCTTCTGCTATAGCCTCAGGCCGACCAAGACCTTGTGAATGGAATTGATAGACGGAAACAGAAAGGCGGCGAGCTGGCAGAAACGTTAGCACACCGGGCGAAATGCTTAGCGGAATTTCGTCTGCCGCTACGTTCTGAGTTCAAATTCCACCGAGGTCAACTTTGCTTTTCATCCTTTCGGGGTCGATAAATTAAGTACTAGTTACGCACTAGGGTCGATGTAATCGACTTAATCCCTTTGTCTGTCTTTGTTTGTCCCCTTTATGGGCAATAAAGAAATAAGAATCGTTAGCATGCCAGACAAAATTCTCAGCGGCATTCGCTGAGTTCGACTTTGCCTTTCATCCTCTTCAAAATGTCAAAATATCAGGTTAATGCAATAAGTACCAGTGAAGTACTGGGGTCAGTGTAATCAACTAGACCACAGCCCGCTAAATATCAGGCCTTGCGCCCTGTAATTGAAAAGACGATTATTCAAACGGTGAGCTGGTACAGTCGTTAGCACACCGGACTCGACTTCATTCTTTCTCTCAAAATTGCTCCCCTTCTACCAAAATTAGAAAGAATTATTATCATGTAGTCTAAAGGTAGCGTGCTGGTAAAATCGTTACTCAGTCAATTTTTGTTTCAGTCTTATAAGTTCTGAGATCAAATCTCGCTAGGTTCAACGTTTCCTTTCATCCCTCCAGAGTTGATAATTAAAGTATCAGTCAAGTGTTAGACTCGTTGATATTGATTAACCCTTATTCCACTGCGGTCGACCTTGCCTTTCATCCTTTCGGGGTCGATAAATTAACTACCAGTTGCGTACTGGGTTCGATTCTAATCGACAGGCCCCTCCTCCAAAACTTTCGGGCCTTGTGCCTAGAGTAGAAAAGGATTTTGATTAACCCTCTCCTCAAACTTACTGGTCGTGTGACTGAATCAGAGAGAATTATTCTTGCCTAATGTAGTTCCTAGATATCCGCGAGGATGGGGAACGAAAGTGGGCCCCATGGCGATATATATATATATATACACACACTGCAATATCATCATAAACCCACAGAATGTGAGAGGCCGTATTCATTGGTATGTGTATTAGGTAACTCTCTGTTACACACACACACACACACACACACACACATACACACACATACACACGCGCACACAGAGGCATACATGAACACACACACACGCACACACATCCCGAATCGCATGTCTGACATTTTGAACACAAAAATATACTTTGTGTTGTTATAGGTGGCAGTAGTGGTTGCAGTGGTAAGGGCGATGTTGCCGTTGATGTTAACTGTGCTGGTTGTAATGGTAGTGTTGCTGCTGCTGCTATTGCTGTTGTTGCTGTTGTTGTTGTTGTTGTTGTGGTGGTGGTGGTGGTGGTGGTTGTTGTTGTTGTTGTTGGTGGTGGTGGTAGCGATAGCGTCGGAGGTATGGTTCGTGTTGGCGGTATGTTGAGCGTTAATGTTGGTAGTAGTAGTAGTAGTAGTAGTAGTAGTAGTAGTAGTAGTGGGGGGGGGGGGGCAATAGTAATGCTGTTGTTGGTGCAGGTTTGTTTACGTCCCCGTAACTGAGCGGTTTAGCAACAAGAAACAAAAACAAAGGAAGCCGATCGAACAAACGTCAAACTTTACAGTCCAAGTACTGGAGTCGATTTGTTCGACTAAAAGCTTCAAAATGGTGCCCCAGCATGACCGCGGTCCATTGAGAGAAACAAGTAAAAAAAAGTAAGCAGTAAGACTTCAGGTATGATTCTAAAAGTATTTAGCAGCTATTTCTAGCAGGTCTAGTAACCAACAGAAGGGTTCAATCGCGGCAGTTGTTGCAGATGGCGCATGTGACACACACACCCACACACATATGTCTGTGTGTGTATGTGTGTGTGTGTGTGTGCGTGTGTGTGTGTTTGTGCAGGTGTTATATGCATACTCGGTTCTAAGCGGGCAAGTGCGTGTGTGAGTGTGTATGTGCGCATGTGCGTATGTGTGTATGTGTGCGTGTATGACTGTGTGTGCGTGTGTATGTGTGTGTGTGCATGTGTGTGTGAGTGTATGCGCGCGTGCTTGCATGTATGTGTGGGCATGTGTGTGTGTGTATGCACGTATGAGTAACCAGGTTTATTTGTATTTGCGAAAGCTAAGTTTTCTTCTTCCGACGTGCACGTGCGTCTGTGTACAAATATGTGTGTTCGCGCGCGCGTTTCTGCTTGCTCACATGTGTTTATGCCCGTAGGTATAGAAATTAAAGTTATATGTATTTATACAAGAAATCTCAGACATATAAATGCGAGTGTATGAATTTAAATGAATGCGTGTGAAGGCGCATGGCTTAGTGGACAATTCGCCTCACGACCGTAAAGTCATGAGTTCAATTCTCGGCGGCGTGTCGTGTTCTACAGCAAGACACTTTACTTCAGTTTGTTCTAGTCTAATCACCTGGCGAAAATAGATTGTACCTGTAATTCAAAAGGGCCAGCCTTATCACATTCTGTGTCACGGCGAATCTCTCTGAGTACTCAGCTACTTGCACGTGGAGTACTCAGCCACTTGCACGTTAATTTCAAGAGCAGGCTGTTTCTGTTGATCGGATCAACTGGAACCCTCGTCGTCGTAATCGACCGAGGGCCAGTTATGTGTCTGCGCGTATATATATTTATACATGATTGTGTTTCTGCGTGTATGTGTGTGAGTGTGTGTGTGTGAGAGAGAGAGAGTTTATCTGAGTGCATACGTTTGTGCATGTGTGTGTATGCTATTCTGTGTGTCTGCGTGTATGTGTGTGTTTGTGCGTGTGTGCTAATGTATGGTTATTTAAAACCTATAGAGCGGCATTTCTTCTGGGCCTTTCTGAGTTCAAATCCCGCTGAAGCCAGCTTTGCCTTTCATCCTTACGAAGTCGTAAAAGAAATAATACCAATCATGTACAGAGATCAATGCTGGCATTGTGCCGAAATCAGAGATCATTATTCAAAAGCGAGTCTCAGAAAACCGTCTAATTTTGGCACAGGCCAACAACGGAGAGGGGAGGAGTCAGTCCATTACATCAACCCCAGCATCTGACTGGTACTTATTCTATCGACCCCGAAAGGATGAAAAGCAAACACCACAGCATTTGCTGATGGGCAGGGATACTATCTGAAGAGATGGGCACACTAGAAGAAAGAAACTGTCCAAGAGTAGCTCAGCGGATTAATGGAGAAGAGAGAGCAAATTGTCAAACTGAGTATGTTTTAGTCGTGTAGGCGCAGGAGTGGCTGTGTAGTAAGTAGCTTGCTTACCAACCACATGGTTCCGGGTTCAGTCCCACTGCATGGCACCTTGGGCAAGTGTCTTCTACTATAGCCTCGTGCCGACCAAAGCCTTGTGAGTGGATTTGGTAGACGGAAACTGAAAGAAGCCCGTCGTATATATGTATATATATATGTGTGTATATGTTTGTGTGCCTGTGTTTGTCCCCCCAACATCGCTTGACAACCGATGGCGGTGTGTTTACGTCCCTGTACATTAGCGGTTCGGCCAAAGAGAACGATAGAATAAGTACTAGGCTTACAAAGA
>NC_069001.1:14351191-14352096 GCF_001194135.2 Octopus bimaculoides | reverse complement strand
GAGAAATGGGGATTATAATCATGTTAAAAATGTTGGGAAGACTTAGCATCGTGAGTTGGGTCAAATTTACGATAAAATTTTTGAAAATCTGAAAACGAATTTATCCTCCTCCCTCCTCCCTCGTCCTCTTCCACCTCCTTCTCCACCTCTCTCTCTCTCTCCCTGTATATGTAAGCATTTATGTATGTACGGATCTCGACTGAAAAGAGAAAACTCCGAAAGACCTGTCCTTGTTTCCTTGTATCGTCTATCTGGATGTTTTGTTCTCCCTTTTTTGTATCACCTAGCTGTCTGGATATTTTGCGTTCTTGTCCCATTTTGTATTATTTATACATACATACATACATACATACATACATACAACAAACATATATACACGTATGTATAGATACATAAACGAGTCTATGCATGTAATTATAAATAAGTATATATATACATATGAATATATATATGAGTGCAAACATTTAGCTCTAAACAGGGACACACACACCTATACACGCACGTACACACACTGACAAATGCACATACATACACGCACTCGTACACATACTTGTACAAATATACACATATATACATATATGTATGCATGTGTGTGTAAGTATGTATATATAGATATAGATATGTGTGTGTAGAGGTATGTACTTATGTATGTGTAAGTGTGTATGTGTGTGTGTATCTACCAAAAGGTGAGGAGAGTGATGCCTGATGAGCTTTCAAGACAACGAAACTAAGTTGAACAATCACCACTCTCAGCTCATGGCGCTCCTGCCGTTTATCCACACCACATACTATAGTACAGGATTCCTGGCACACACATGGTGACAGCGAAGGCTTTTCATCTGGCCAAAGTACTCCTACGTTGCACCCACGCATGTGCAGAGTCGACAGTCAGCCCTTGCCAAACT
>NC_069001.1:14349606-14350351 GCF_001194135.2 Octopus bimaculoides | reverse complement strand
GAGAGAGAGAGAGAGGTGGGAAGGCCTGCATAAACAGTAAAAATTTGTTTTGAAATATTTATGGATTGTATATACATGTGTGTGTGTGTGTGTGTGTGTATTTGAGAATGTCTAAACTGATTCTGTGTATATACATGTGTACGTGTGTGTGTGAGTGTGTGGATATGCGTACGTGCTTACCCGTGAGGTTGTCTGTCTCTGTGTATATTTGTGTGTATATGTATGTAGTGTGTATATGTATATAACTTTCACAGCCTGTCTTTTTTTTTATATAGATTTAATGGAATTTTATATAGTTTTTATGTCTTTGTCATACGTATATATACCCATACACATCCTCATGTGCGTATATTGATATATCAGCATCTGTGTGTATATGAAGATGTCTTTGTATGTCCGTATTTTTGTGTAGGTGTGTTTCTGTGCGTGTGTATGAAGCTGCCTGTATGTGCGTGTGCGTCTATGTGTGTATATGAGTTTGTGTGTGTTGTGTGTGTGTGTGCGTGTGTGTGCGCGCACATGTTTCCTTGTATTATCTGACCATTAATGTCCATTGTATGTTTGACCTGTCCAGAGGAAGAAGAAGATAGATAAAGGCTTGGTTCAGGCTGTTGCCCTCCCGTGCGCCCCCCACTGCCACCACCGCCACCACCACCACCACCACCACCACTGCCACCACCGCCACCATCTTTCATCTTGCATATAGCATTCGACCTGTAGAAATAGCAGCCAAATCTCCCTTAAA
>NC_069001.1:14347340-14349139 GCF_001194135.2 Octopus bimaculoides | reverse complement strand
GAGATATATATATATATATATATATATAGAGAGAGAGAGAGAGAGAGAGAGAGTAAGTAAGTGAGTGAGTGAGTGAGTGAGTGAGTGAGGGAGAGAGACAGTGAAAGAGAGAGAGTGAAAGAGAGAGAGTGAAAGAGAGAGAGTGAAAGAGAGAGAGTGAAAGAGAGAGAGTGAAAGAGAGAGAGTGAAAGAGAGAGAGTGAAAGAGAGAGGGGGAGAGAGAGTGAAAGTGAGAGAGGGAGTGAGAGAGGGAGAGAGAGTAAAGAGAGAGGGAGAGTGGGAGAGAGAGTAAAGAGTGAGTGAGAGTGGGAGAGAGAGTGAGAGTGGGAGATAGAGTGAGAGTGGGAGAGAGAGTGAGTGAGTGAAAGAGGGGGGCGTGTGTGTGTGTGTTTAATGGTGTTTTCCTGGGCTTCTGCTGGTAAATTCTTTGAACGTACCTGCATACTACGGCTGGATGTCATAAGTCGTGACGTCGCACACACATACACAGGATCAGTTCACACACGCGCACACACTCACTGTCATTCAAACCAGTGACATGCACGCGCAGAGACACACACTTTCATCATACATACACATATACAAATACACATACACATACAAATCACTCGCGCACACACATACACACACACACTTACATACACAAAATGACATATATAGTCACGCATACACATTCATGTGTGTGTGTGTGTGTGTGTGTGTGTGTGTGTGTGTGTGTGTGTACACATACGCCAAATATACATCGACATTCGCAGGTGAGTTGGCAGAAGCGTTAGCGAGTCAGGCAAAAATGCTTTGTAGTTGCAGCTATTTACATTCTGAGTTCAAACCCTGCGGAGTACGTTTGTCTTTCATCCATCTAAGGTCGCTAAAACGAAGTGCCGCTCATACACTGAAAAGAAATCGATGTAACATTCCTATAAAACACGAAATACTAACGACAAGCAAAGGAGGTAGGAGGGAGGGACTCTAGTTGTTGCACGACCTGCTAGAAATAGCAGCCATATCTTCTCCAAATCACCCTACTGTCTTGGAAAAAAACTGATAAAGTGTTCTTGGCTTCCCTGTACACTGGAAAAATACAGGGTGGCCACAGACGGAACAGCATTGATCAGAGGTTTATTGGATCAGACCTGATACGATGATAAACTACAGCCATCACAACATCACTCGTTTATACACCCAAACAACATACATAAACCGAAAGCTATTTTAAATGGTCGCATACCTGGTTCGAATGACGCTGTTATTTTTGTAATGTTTTTTAGGTAATTTCAAAGCTATTGACTTTTGGTCTGCTTTTATCTCATTTTTTTCTAAGCATCTTAAGCAAGTCACTCAGCTCAACTTCCCTAATATCTTCAACAAATCACTCAGCTAAACTTCACTTAATATCTTCCACAAGTTACTCAACTCAGCTTCAAATGTGTCCGACTTAGACGAGACACTCGTTTCTACTTTCACAGCATCTTAAGGAAGACAACTCGCTTGACCTTATATCTTAGACAAGACATTCAGACAAACAGCCCTAACATCTTAGGCTTAGAAAAGATACTTAACTCTATTCCCATAATACCTTAGACAAGACACTTGTCTCGAATTCCAACATCTTAGACAAGACAATCTACTCAGCTTGCTAACATCTTAGATAAGTCACTCCACTGAATCGTTTTATAAAATCCTGCTGCTTTTGAAATTTATCTACCCCTTCCGGGGTCGATAAAATAAAGTACCAGTCATACACTGGGGCCAACAGTATTGACTAACCCTCGAAACTGCCAGCCTGATGCCTGAATTTTT
>NC_069001.1:14344923-14346990 GCF_001194135.2 Octopus bimaculoides | reverse complement strand
TTTTTTTGTTTTTTAAGCGGTCGGATTCATTTTTAGTATTCTCGTTTGTGAGAGCAGTCGAGTTTATTTCAGAGATTCTCATTTTAAAAATCATCTCCGGTTAATCGTTGAGAGGACGTTGGTGTTACCTTGGCGGAGGATTGCGCTCTCTGGGTGCTCTTGTTGTTGTTGTTGTTGTTGTTGTTCTTCTTCTTCTTCTTCTTCTTCTTCTTCTTCTTATTATTATTATTATTATTATTATTATTATTATTATTAATACTCCTTTTTGGAACAGCAATTTGATTCTTCTTGGAGAAACATGGCTTCCAGTGTTGAAAGTTAACAAGATATTTGAGGTCAACCTAAATGGTTATTAGAAAAAGTGTTTAAACGTTTTTCAGTGTTAACAAGGACGATGGGGAGGTTCACACTTAGCAAATATATTTATGGTTAACAAAAGTGTGTGTGATTTACAAAAAAATGTTCACATTTACCGAGAACGTCCAAAGGTAACAAAAATGTTTATACTAAGCAAAAACGTTCATGTTTAATGAGAATGTTCACAGTAAGCAAATATGTGTAAGGTTAACACAAACGTTTACACTTAATGAGAATGTTCACGATAAGTAAATACTTTTATGGTTAGCAAAAATGTTAACGGTTAATGAAAGCGTTTACTGGGAACAAATATGTTTTTTAGATGAACAAAAATGTTCACGCTTAGCAAATATGTTCATGGTTAACAGAAATGATATCGGTTAAGGAAAATGTTCACGGGTATTAAATATGATTATGGTTAATAAAAATACTCTCGGCTACCGTAAATATCCGCAGTTAGTAAATTTGTTTATGCTAAATTAAACAGTTCCTGGTTAAAGAAAATATTAACAAATATATTTATGATTAACAAATATGTCGAAGGTTAACTAAAATCTTCATTGCCAAATATGTATACAAGTATTTGTAGTTAATAAGAATGTTAACTGTTAACAAACATATCAATAATTAACAAATAATATTAAACAAATACAGTGTGAGACGTTCATATTAGCCATTCAAAAACACACAAAGACTCTTAATTTCACTTAATCATATATTATTTGGTACCAAAATTTTCGTCACGCTATCTGCGACCTGGTCACTGCATTTCAAGGATGTCTGATAACACTCTAACATTGTATACCCATCCTAACATTATCATTTTCATGAAAGAAGGCGAAATGGCCGAGTCAGTAGAACAGCGGACAAAATTCCTCGTAGTATTTATTCCGACTCTCTCCGTTCTGAGGTTAAATTCTGTCGATGTCAACTTTGTCTTTCACTCTTACGGTGCGAATGAAGCAAAAAAAAAAAAATTAAAAAAATACAAGTCCAGGCTGGTAGTTTGACGAAACTGTCAATGTTTTGAAGGAAGATGATTTATAATATCTCTTTGGTTCTTTGGACAGCAATGTCTACAGTTGAACTGGTTCCACATTGTATCGGCCCGAAAGAGCAAGCCTTTCTCTTGGATAAACATCAGTGACATGGAGAAAGGGAAAACTTGTATGTAGGGTTAACTACCAGTCATCCTCAAAAACATTTTGACCGGACCCTAACATACATGGTATGAAGATGTATAGTTTACCATAACTAGTGGAAGCTCTACAACATTTTTCTAGACCGTGCTCATGGCTATCCTCAGAGGATATTGTTCAATATCTTTCATACAAGATTCAATCGCCTCACCAAGTGCAATTCTATATTTCTCAAGCGCGCGCGTATGTGTGTTAGAGCAGTGCGTTGACAGCGTAAAATATGAGGTGTATAGGTTATATTAATTTGTTGGGTGGTAATTGTGTAAAACACCACAATATTATTATTATTATTATTATTATTATTATTATTATTATTATTATTATTATTATTATTATTATTATTATTTTATGTTTGACTTTTGTTTTGCATTTGTACAAGTTGGATCCAAGTCTCACCCAGAGACCTCAAGAGACAACAAGTTAGAAGTTCATGTAGGTGTTATGCCTAGGGTACCATATATTTGGATTTGTACAGTTTTGTTCAAGTGAATGTTTAAGAAACCATAAGAAA
>NC_069001.1:14339361-14342464 GCF_001194135.2 Octopus bimaculoides | reverse complement strand
ATATATATAAATATATATATATATATATCTTTTATCTTTTACCTTCTGCTTGTTTCAGTCATTAAACTTTGACCATGCTGGAGTACAATTTTGAAGAATTTTAGTCGAACTTTTCATTTCTTTTTCTGTAAAGCCTGGTACTTATTGTATCGGTCTCTTTTGTGGAACTGCTAAGTTACGGGGACGTAAACGCATCAATAGCGGTCGTCGAGCAGTAGTGTAGGACACACACACACACCCACACACACACACACACACACACACACATACACATACATATATATTTCTTGTATTTGTTTCAGCCATACGGCTGCGCTCATGCTGGAGCACCACGGTGATCAATTACTTTAGTCCAAGCAATGATAATTAATCAAACTAGCAACAACAACAGCAGCAGCAGCAGCAGCGGTAAACGCAACAAGATCAGTAGGAAAACACCCAGCTTATTGCGGTTACTAACGATCAATGCCAAACAGAACAGCAGCAGTAGCCGCAGCTTGAAGGACATCAGCAGCAACAACAACAACAGCAACAACAACAACAACAACAACAGCGGAAGCAGTAATAGAAACAACATCAATAACAACAATAACAAGAATAAGAACAATAAATGAAACACTGTTGATAGTGCAACGTGAACGTTATTACTATTAACTATTAACGCTGAAATTATCAACTTCAAAAATTATCAACAGGAATATTATCAACTTAAAAATCAACATTATTAGTATTATCAGCTTCCTCGCCAACAATATCAACATTAAAGCCAGCGTTATTTGCAACGAACGTTATCGATATCATAAACACCAACATTATCAGCAACCAGTAGCTTTAAACATTATCGACATTAAAATAGCAACATCAACATTATCAGCTTCAAAAACACTGGTATTATCTATCAACAACCGACAAGACCAGCAGCGTCAACATTATCAGTATCAAAATCAACCACCCCAACATTATCAACATCAAAAAAAGGCTAATATTATCAAGAATTAACAACACCAACATTATCAACATGAAAATCAACAATACTAAACATTGTCCTCAATATTATCGCCGACGTTATCGTCAATATTATCATCAGCAACAGTAATAACATCAACAATATTAACATACATCATCATCATCATCATCATCTTCATCATCATCTTCATCATTATCATCATCATCATCAACAATCACACTATCATTCTCAAAAACAACAGCAACAGCAACATCAACATCATCATCAGCATCATTGTCATCTACACCCAGCAGCAGCAGCATTAACAGCAACACCAACGTTACCAACGTTACCAACAACAAACATCATCATCATCATCATCATCATCATTACCATCATCATCATCATCATCATCATCATCATCAGCAGCAGCAGCAGTTTGTAAGTGAAAGCATCAAAAGTTGTAGGAGTTACAAAGGTAGCGGTGGTAGGTAGGTTTGTCGCTGTTATTGTTGTTGACGGCGGCTGCGGTGGTAGTTCTGGTAGTAGTAGTAGTAGTAGTAGTAGTAGTAGTAGTAGTAGTACTAGTAGTAGTAGTAGCTGCACGAGTATTATTGTAGAGGTCGTGGTGTTGGTGATGGTGGTGGTGGTGGTGGTGGTTTAGGGGGTGTCGATTGTGATAGCTATAGCGGCAAGTACCAGCACGGTGGTGATGGTGCTGTTCGTGTAAGTAGCGGCAACAACAGCAACAACAACAACAACAACAACAACAACAACAACAACAACAACAACAAAAACAGCAGCAGTAGCAGCAGTAGCAGAGGCTGGGCACTTGCTGGCGGCGTCGTGAACCTCGTTGGCAGCGTCAACAGCGACGGATTTTAACTTCGATACCGCCACCACCACCACCACTACTACTACTACTACCACTACTACTACTATCACCAGCATATAATTCTCCGACGTCATTACTACTACTACCACTACCACTACCACTACTACTACTACTACTACAATTATTTCTACTATTTTTCTTTCTTTTTTTTTTTAAATTTTTATTATCCTACTTCTACTGCAGCTCTTACCACCACGACTATTACTACCACTACTACCACTACCACTACCACTACTACCACTACTACTACTACAATTATTTCTACTATTTTTCTTTCTGTTTTCTTTTTTTGTTTTGTTTTTATTATCTCCTACTTCTACTGCTGCTCTTACCACCACGACTATTACTACCACTACTACTACTACTTCGACAACTACTACTACTACTGCCACTGCTGTTTCTAATACTACTACCGCCACTGCCACAACTACTACTACTACTGCTGCTGGTATCAACGGCAGCAGCAGCAGCAGTAGTAAGACAAACAGCACTCGCGCGAGCGGTGCCGTCGTTGAAAGCCTGCTTCTATAGACGGGTGTCCGTCCACAACAAACCATAAACACACACACACATACATATATATATATATATATATATAAACACATATATATATATATACACACATATATATATATATATATATATATATCGGCGACACGTTGTAGTAGGAGTAGCAGTAGCAGTAGTAGTTGTTGTAGTTGTTGTTGTAGTAGTAGTAGTAGTAGTTAGCGGTTGTTAGTGTTATCGGTGTTGTTATTGTTGTGGCGATAATTGTAGTAAAAAAAAAAAAAAAGTGAACGACCACAACAACAACAGCAACAAAAACGGCAACAGGAAAGAGACGAGGAAGAAAAAGATATATTACCAAAAAAAAAAGAAGAAAAACATGAACCGGAGAGGACTATAACACTACCACCACTACTACTACTTCCACCACTACTACTACTACCACTACTACTACTACTACTACTAACAACAACAGCAGCAAAACTATTGACAAAAAGTATAACAATAATAATAATAATAATAATAATTGTATCATCTTTGTTACCATCATCATCATCATTATCGACGTGAGCACCCCATCGACGCTACCTTTAGCTAGCACTATTACCGCTATTACCAATACTACCACTAGCGATACTAGCACCAATACCACCACCACCACCACCACCACCACCGCCGCCACCAGCCCCAGCACTGCCACTACCGTTGCAACCACAATCGTCATCATCATCATCACCACCATCATCATCTTCATC
>NC_069001.1:14336470-14338108 GCF_001194135.2 Octopus bimaculoides | reverse complement strand
ACGGTTTGCCGTTGAGGGTAACAGTGGAATTTCTACCTGTCAGCCCAGTATTACGTACACTACTACTAACAACACCACCACCGCAACTACTATTACCACCACCACCACTACTTATAACAACAACAACAACAACACAAGCAACAATTATAATAACAAAAACAACAATAGGTTGAGCAACACAAACTTCGGTACAATAAACAACAACAACAACAATAATAATAATAATAATAATAATAATAATAATAATAATAGTAATGCTGGTCGCTTCGGTGATTCCATTTGCTTAAACAATAAAATACCAGCTTCGCCAACACCACCGACAACAACAACAACACCAACACCAACAACAACAGCACTATACCAGCACCATTACCAACACCAACATCAGCAGCAACAACATCAGCAGCATCAGCAGCAGCAACAGCAGCAGCAACAGCAGCATCACAATTCCGCTGTTAGCGCTCATTCACTCAATTCTCACCAACAGCACGAACGCCACCAGCATTATCAACATCATTATCGCCATCACCATCATCATCATCACCAACAACACCTACAGCTACAACAACATCAACATCATCATCACCACCTCCAACAACAACAACAACAATATCAACAACAGCGGCTAACACAGCAGGATTCTGCTGGACAAAGTGAACAGAGACATAATAATAATAATAATAATAATAATAACGTTAATCTTATCGACGAGAAACCGAGAGCAAGATCGGTTCTCGCGAACAGCAGCCTCACAACTACGGCCCCAACTGGCTTGGACAGTTACGCTGAGAAAGCGCAGATCGCATCTGCGCCTATTGCTGAATTAAACACATCACGGATAGCTTTTAACCCAACAGATACGGAGCCAAATCCTACAATGTTACTGCTGCAGTCCCAGGTAGGTAATTTTATTAAAACTCTGATTATATTACGATGTTTTTTCATGTATGTATGTGTTTATATTTGTGTGCCCATCGCATTACATTAACATGGCATTAACATCACATTAACATCACATTAGCATTACATTATGTGTTATATGTTAAGAACAGGCCTGTTGGGTTTTCGAAAGAGGGTAATGAGAAAAAAAATAATTAAGAAAAGATAATTAAAAATATGAAAATATGAAAAGATTCTCTTTTAGAATTGTACGTATCATATAATTAACGCCGCCAAACACATGTATATGTAAGTGTATGTATGTATGTATGTATGTATGTATGTATGTATGTATGTGTGAGTGAGAGAGTGAGTGTGTGTGTGTATGCATGTATTAGTGTGTATGTATGTGTGCACGCAAGTGTGTGTATGTATTTGTATGCATGATATATGTATCGGTATGTATGTCTGTATGTATGTGTGTATGTAGGTAGATAGGTAGGTAAGGTATGGGTATACGTATGTATATATCTATATGTATGTATTATGTAGATAGATAGATAGATAGATAGATAGATAGATAATGTGTACATGTATGTCTATATGCCAAATAGAAGTAGATATATATTCACCCCCACTCACATCTTACCCTCTCCCTATATATGTATGTGTGTGTAAGTATGTATATGTATGTATGCGAATATACATACATACATATATATATATATATATATATATATATATATATATATATATATA
>NC_069001.1:14334361-14335956 GCF_001194135.2 Octopus bimaculoides | reverse complement strand
ATATATATGATATCATATCATATCATATCATCTCATATGAGATGTTATATCTTCTCTGTTCAGACTTACCTACTGTGTCTATAATTAGCAAAGATCTTAATTAGTCCAGCTACTAGTACTTCTTACACAAAAGCATATTTCATTTAAACTTATCTTTAGTATGTTATATGTAGTGGTGGCCACATCGTAGCATCTCACGATATTTTCACCTTCAATGACAACTCTCTTTAAGTTGTTACATTAACCATACATATTCTATAGAAAATTTTACCTGCGCTAATCGAATTTCTCGAAGGCCCTACCTGAACTGAAACATACGCATTCTCTTCATACGGGCTTACCTCAGATTCTATTTCCTCTCTACCCATGAACTGATATGTTGCAGTCCCTGGGTCTCCTTTCGTGTTTTCTCTCATTTATTTTAATCGTGATACTCTCGTTGATTTTAAATGAAGCTTTCACACTCAGGGTTTGAGTAACCCTGGATCTTGAGGTGAAGTTTTACTTTGAAACCACCCACGGACCAACTCACTAAAACCTGGTATGAAAAGAAAGACGGGAGAAGAATCATTAACTAAGATTTAAGAACAGTCATTTCATAGAAGTTATATATCTCTGATGTTGTAAAATAAAAAGATTTATCATTTTTCTCTGCCCAAAAGCACTCCCTAAAATTCTTCACATGTCCTTGTAATTAATCTCTGGTTCTGAGAAAAGGTCCTCTAATCGCCCTTTGTGTGTGCTTGAAATAACAGCTAAATCTCCCACAGATGACACACAAAAACCATTTAAGTAAGGAAATATTGTGTGTTCAGACGTGTCTCCATAGACGTTTACCCACATGCAATAGGTCCCTAGTTTTACGAAAAGGTTCACTTCACATCATTTGGCTATTTAGTCACCGATCTATGCTTGAAATAACTACTAAACTTCTCTCAAATGACACACCAAAACCATTACAGAAATAAAAGGAAACAGAACACGTTAAATACAATAGACTTAGATGCACCCCCACAGGTCCTTATGCACTTGCAATGTATTAGCCCTTATTCCTAATAAACCAAAAAGGCTTCCTATATTTGCTCTAACTTATTACACAATTCTGAAAATAGCCACCAAATCTTCAAATAGATTACATAAAATATAGTAATATACTGCAAGCTGTTTATTATAATCACAGATAATGTTATCAAAATTAGTGGCACCTCATGATTTAGCACGCCGGGCGAAATGCTTAGCGTATTTCGTCTGTCCTTACGTTCTGAGTTCAAATTCCGCCGAGGTCGACCTTGTCTTTCATCCTTTCGGAATCGATAAAATAAGCACCAGTTGAACACTGGGGGTCGATGTAATCGATTTACTCACTACCACGGAATTGCTGGTCTTGTGCCAAAATTCGAAATCAATACCATTATCCAGTAAAGACAGGATAGTCACCGTTGAAATTCTATAGCGAAAGTGACTTTGTTGGGAGATGTGGAGAGAGGTTGGACAAACTAACACACCTTGAATTTTTACGTATCTATGAGGTTTCCTAGAAATAGCAATGAAATCTCCCTTAAATCACACCCTACCGTTATTAAAATATGAAGGAC
>NC_069001.1:14331299-14333520 GCF_001194135.2 Octopus bimaculoides | reverse complement strand
ATATATATATATATATATATATATATGTATACATCCACACATGCATTTATATTTATATGCATGTATACATACATCCATACACACACACACACACACACACACACACACACACACATATATTATGATGGGATGGTCATGGCTAGACCGCGTGTAATTATCTGCTCGTTCTAGTGGCGGCTGAACTTGAGTTTATACGAACTAGGAAGAAAGAGTGCAATGGACAGTGTAATACCCGAAAACAAAATCAAAACGGAGTACAGACATATCTCGAACCCCTTTGATCATAGACCTGCTCTATCAACACTGGCCTGGGATTAAACAACAACAACAACAACAATGACAACAACAACAACAACAACAGCAGCAGCAGCAACAACAACAGCAAATATCTAGGATGAATCGCATCTTCGCATTTCTTCCTGCCTCGATTAAAACTTTGTTAAAGTATTAAAATACAATGTAACTGAGAAGGCGCGGGTATGGCAGTGTGATCGGTAAACTCGCTTTGCAACTACGGGTGTTTTGGGTTCAATCTCGCTGCGTGGCGGCAACCACATCGATTCGGGTTCAAACCCACTGCGTGGCACCACTTTGGGCGGGCGAATGTCTTCTACTTATAGCTTCGAGATGACCGAGACCTTGTGGGTAAATTTGATAGACGGAAATTGTGTGAGAGCCAGTCTGATAGATAGATAGATAGATAGATAGATAGATAGATACATGCATACGTACATACATACATATATACATATATATGTATGGTTGTGTGGTTCAGAAGCTCGTTTGCACAGCAGTTGGATTTCTTCTTCTATAGCCCTGAGCCAACCAATTGCCTTGTAAGTGAATTTAGTGCACAAAAATTGAGTTGAAGCCCACCGTAAACGCACACACACACATAATATGTTTGTATGTGTATATGGATTTGTCCCACTTCCCACTGGTAGACAGTTGGTGTTGGTTTGTTTATATCCCTGTAACTTGACGATTCGGCTAAAGAGTCCGATAGAATAAGTGTCAGATATTAAAAAAAAAAAAAAGAGAAAAGAAAAAAAAATCCTGGGGCCGATTTGTTTGACTAAATCCTTTGACCCAGAATGACCACAGTAGAATAACCGAAGCAAGCAAAAGATAAATGGTAATGATAACCATTTTAACCATTCTAGTCAAAGGAAAAAATACCCAAATGACCAGTAACCGATTTGTATTGAAGAATTGTCAGTGAAGTAACCACTGCGTTTCTGAAGCTGCCGTAATGAATGGCTCGTTAGCTAACAGAGACAATGGCCACATCGGCCATAGAAGATACTGAGGTAAAAACCAGTTGAATTTTTCAAACTGCCTAAATGACCACCACGACTTTAAAAACTGTTTCCATGTATCAAGATGACCGCTTTGTTATTACTTTTGTTGTTTAACCCCGGGTCAGGCATTTTATGGCAGATTTAGTTTTTTTTATCTATTACTTGTTTTTCATTCAATGGACTGCTGCCATACTGGGGCATCGCACTGAAAAATTTCAGTCGAACAAATCGACCCCAGTACTTTTTTTTGTTTTTTTTTATTCTGGTACTTATCCTATCGGTTCTGTTGCCGAACCGCTAAGTTATAGGAACGTAAGCAAGCCATCACCGACTGTCAAGCGGTGAGGTAATAAACACAAACACAACACACACATACACACATACACACTCACACACACACATTCACACACAATTAGATAAATGACAACGGGACAGGAAATTATACAATGAATTCCATTAGCTTACATGCGATTCTGCATTAAGATTTAGAAGTTTCGGAGAAGCTATAAGGTGATGCAGAAGCATTCAGCTCTGAGTGCACTGCATCTTGTAGCAGAAACAACTGTAAGTTAATGAAGTTCAGCGCATAGTTTCTTGTTCCCTTATCATTTATGTAATCTTTTATCCTGCTCCGATCACGACTTACGCTTTTTTTTTCTGGTGCATGTGTGTAATGAGTTCCAATACTAGCTTATTATTATCGCTATGTCGAAGCGAAACAATAAAACACACACAAACACACACATAAACACACACATACACACACGCACATACAAATATACTTTATACATACATATATATATATATATATATATATAAGTTCAAAAAAAGGAAAAAGACAAAAAAACAACAAAAAACAACGTGAGGACGTGATATAGATTGTATTACTAGACGCTCGGGAAAGGAAAGAGAGATGTTAT
>NC_069001.1:14330191-14331047 GCF_001194135.2 Octopus bimaculoides | reverse complement strand
ATATATATATATATATATATATATATATATATATATATATACATGCATACATGCATTTTTATATACTCAAATGTATATATGTGTGTATATCTATGTATATTATATATATTTATATATATATGTGTGTGTGTGTGTGTATATAAACGTGTGTGTATGTGTGGGTATACAGATTCATTCACAAGTCATTGGTCATCCTGGGGGCTATAGTAGAAGGCACTCGCTAAAGGTGTCACGGTGCCATTGTGCCGCACAGTGGGATGGAACCCAAACCACATGGTTGGAAAGAGAACTTCTTAATTCTAAAGCTAAGCATGATCAAAAATATTCCAACCGATTCCATCTTAATGATTCTTCCGTTCTGAAATAGCATATCTCGTACAAGAATATTCATAAAATTTTAAATAAACAGCGTGCAACTTGAAGGATGTTTAGCTATTATTTCTAGCACCGAGAAACTTCCACAGAACCATGTATTATAGTTTTTTAGTCGCAGCTCAGCCTCTGTGGAGTAGACCTGTAAGTGATCGCAAATATTCCAGCTATAACTATCCCATTTTTTTGTCCTGGCTACGTCCACCACGGAACCACATTTTTATACAATGTGTCCTTTCTTCTACAGCTAAATAGAACGTATTATTTCAGGAGCATTTTGCTGTTGTTTCAAGCAGCTCAGTAACTGGCCACGCTATTCTTTTAATACTATCAGTCATTAGACTGCGGCCATGCTGGGGCCATCACCTTTAGAAAATTCCATTCAGTCGATCGTATTGACCCCAGTACTAATATCAATGATATATAGCTTATTGATCTCTGTTGATTGAATCACTATCGTTCTTTTTTTTTTTTTTTTTTTTTT
>NC_069001.1:14328322-14329163 GCF_001194135.2 Octopus bimaculoides | reverse complement strand
TATATATATATATATATATATGTGTGTGTGTGTGTGTGTGTGTGTGTGTCATATGTAAACAAACATAAGATTGCTTTTGAAGTGATGAAATGTATTGTAGTACAAGTAGAAAGATAGATTTTTTCAACGCGTAAGTACAGATAGAACAGTACATGTATAGGATACAATCCTTACAGAGCAGAAAAATATGTCGGCAACCAGTACTTACGCGTTGAAGAAAATATATCTCTTTACTTGTAATGTGTGTGTGTGTGTGTGTTTGTGTTTGTCCACCACTACCACTTGACAACCGGTATTGGTTTCTTTACTTCCCCGTTAACTAGCGGTTCGACAAAAGATACCGATAGAATAAGTACCGTCCTTTAAAAAGTAAGTGCTGGGTTGATGCATTCGACAAAAATCCGGCAAAGCGGTGCCCC
Source organism: Octopus bimaculoides (assembly GCF_001194135.2). Taxonomy (NCBI): domain Eukaryota; kingdom Metazoa; phylum Mollusca; class Cephalopoda; order Octopoda; family Octopodidae; genus Octopus; species Octopus bimaculoides. The sequence goes on along the minus strand of NC_069001.1, from coordinate 14,328,744 downwards.
AGTATGGCCGAAGTCTAATGAATGAATAAATGAAGCAAAATGATAAAAAAAAGAAGATATATATATTATATAAGCATTAATGTTAATTTTTATGCAAGTTATATAGAAAAATCTAATTTAAATTTAAACTCTTCAGTAGAGTATATGTTTATTTAAATTTTACAAGAGAAAGGTTGATAGTGACTTCGAAGTTTCGGCTTGCTGGCCTTTATGGGTCTGATGAAAGAGAGCAAGCCGAAATTTCTAAGTTAATATATATATATACATACATACATACATACATACATACATACATATATACACACACACGCATATACATGTATGTATGTATATATAAACACACATATCTATATACATATTACATATATATTATATATATATGTGTGTGTGTGTGTGTGTGTGTGTGTGTGTATGTGTATAGG
>NC_069001.1:14326009-14328312 GCF_001194135.2 Octopus bimaculoides | reverse complement strand
ATATATTAGTTTTCTTTTACACAAGAACAAAGATGGGATGGTCATGGCTGAAGTGTCTTTGATCACATGTCTAAACAACAACAGCAACCCAACCGACGAGAAACAACAACCAAATCTCTCTCAAACGATAATGAAGGACATGTTGGATACCGGAGACTTACGTTCCCTGCACACAGGATGGTCACAACTGGAAGTTCTTGCTCAATCACGGTTTACCAGGGGCTAAATAAATAACAACAATAACATAAATAACAACTGTGGTGGATGTGACAATGAGGGATGTTTTACGCAATCGCCTTAGGCTGCTAGAAATAACAGCTAAACTTTCCTCGTAGGTGACTGCTATAAAGTTAATGCAAGAGAATAGCTATATTAAAAAGTCATGATGGCCACAGTTGGAAACATAGCATCATCCACAACAACAACAGCGACAATAGCAACAACAATAATAACCAAACGTATTTTTGAAATCAACGAATGAAATGTGCCTCTCAGTGGTCGCTAGAAATGCTAGAAATAATAACTAAAACTCCATCATTTTACATCTTATAGCTCTTTATGGCGGGAAGGATATGTGAGAGACCGTAGTTGAGCATAAAAGAAAGTAGTGAATGTCACTGATGGACAGCCTCTGAATCATATGTTGACGGTTGACCAAGGGTTTAACAAGAACAACAACAGCAACAAATGAAAAATTATTTATTGTTGTATAAAGTCTGGTCAAGTAGACATATAACGAAAGATGTCCCAGCCGTGACCATCTCGTTCATATATTTCCAGGTGCATTGTACCATCCTTCGCTATTTAAAACAACAAAATGTGAATTTGACAGAGATTTAGCTATTATTTCTAGCTGACATAGCAGCCACATCGAGATTCCCTCTTGCGGCGCTTTTGTTATTTTACTTTATCTCACGTTGGTTCAAACAGAACAGCCTTAGATTCATGAACAAAGACGTTCCAACCTTGCCCATCAAATCAGTTTATTTTTAGGCACTTTGCCACATTAGGTCTACACTTCCGTACAATGTCCTTCCCTGTTGATAACAACATAATGTGAATTTGGTAGAGATTTGGCTGCTATTTCTAGTTGACATGGCAACCACTTTGGGACTCCATCTTCGGGCGCTTATTTTTCTGTTTAAACCAACGTAAAATTGGAACAATGACGTCCTAACCGTAACCAGTTCTTCGATTTATTTTACGGTACATTTCTACATTAGGTCACCATTTCTGTAATAAGCCCTTCTCTATGCAAAATAACAGAATACGAATTTGAGAGGAACTGCCACTAAACCACAATCTCTGTTGCCGCGGAGGATTAGTTTCAAGTCTGCTCACATCAAAGACGTCCCAACAGTGGCCCTCTCGTCATATTTCTTTTTATCAAGAACAAGGCATCTTCCATATGTCCTTCATTTAAGCGGTAGGATGTTTCATAGAGACTTGACTGCTATTTCTAGCAAATTTAGTGACCACGTACACATTCCCCTCCGTTGATTCTGCGGAAAATATCGATGTTTCTTTACTGGGTGAGCAATTTTTCGCACGATACCCGCCACCCCTATAAGGACCGGCCTAGCACTAAGATATGGTAACGTAACACATACTGCTTTCGATATAAGTGGGGTAGCTACCCGTATTGTAACAGGCTTTAATCTATGTTTCCTTAGCGCAAACACACAGACACACACACACACACACACATATACAGAAGTCTAAACAATACTCGAACACACAGGCATACAGACACACACGCATACACTCACGTACACACTCTCACACACATTGCCCTTTCTGTCTCTGTGTATACAAACACACGAACACAGGCACACACTCACAAATACATGTGTGTGTGTGAGTGTGTGTGTGTGTGTGTGTGTGTGTGTGTGTGTGTGTGTGTGTGTGCCTTTGTATATAAAAACAGGCAGACACACAGTCAAACAGACGGACAGATAGATACAAAGGTACCTAGAGAGAAAGAAGTAGAGAAAGACGTGCGTGTGTGCGTGAGTACCTTTTTTTTGAGTGTATGGGAGTATGTATATTAGTGCACGTATATACATATATAAACATATATACATACATACATACATACATGCATACATACATACATACATACATACATACACACACACATATATATATATATATATGTTTTTATTTTCTTATTCTTTTACTCCTTACAGTCATTAGACTGCCGCCATGCTGGGGCACAAATTTGAAGAAATATTTTTAGTACAAAGAATTGACCCCAGTACATTTTTCTTTTTCTTTTATTTTTTCTTTTTTTTTTTTTGCTA
>NC_069001.1:14322424-14324452 GCF_001194135.2 Octopus bimaculoides | reverse complement strand
TTTACTCTTTTAGTTGTTTCAGTCATTTGACTGCGGCCATGCTGGAGCACCGCCTTTAGTCGAGCAAATCGATCCCAGGACTTATTCTTTGGAAGCCTAGTACTTTGGAAGCCTACGTAAACACACCACCATCTGTTGTCAAGCGATGTTGGGGGGGGGGACACAAACACAGACGCACAAACATATACACACTCATATATAGATATATACGACGGGCTTCTTTCAGTTTCCGTCTACAAAATCCACTCACCAGGCTTTGGTCGGCCCGAGGCTATAGTAGAAGACACTTGCCTAAGGTGCCACGCAGTGGGAATGAACCCGGAACCATGTGGTTGGTAAGCAAGCTATTTACCACACCACCACATATATATACGTTGCATGCACACACACACACATCCTTTCTCAGTTATATAACCGCAAGCCATATACATACACGCACACACGCTGTTATATTATCGCTGTGCAAGTATATAAGTATACATAAATCTATTAAGCCTTCTTGTAAACTTTGCACGGAGATACACTCAGGTTGCACCTGAGAAATATTTGTGCACATATGTATATGAGTTGTGTGTATAAGTACATTTAATACATGCATACATACATACATACATACATACATACATACATATACAATTATATATATATATGGTATATATATATATATATATATACACACACACATACATATATATAGATACATATGCATATATATATAGATATATATTCATATATATATACACACATACATATGTATACACACATACATGTATATGTATATATAAATATACATAGATAAATATATATACATATATACATAGATATATAGATATACATATACATGTATGCATGTATAAATATACATATGTATATATATAAATATATATATATATATATATTTATATGTGTGTATGTATATATGCATATCATAATATATATTCTCCGCATTTGGTACATATGATCGTAAATAATCTTTTTTCAGATACATCCAAGTTAATCTTTCAAACAAACAAAGCACACACGCACGCACACATCCACACACATCCATATACGCACACAGTGACACACACTTCTGTGTGTGTGTGTATATATGTGTGTTTGTGTGTATGAATGTGTGTGTGTGTATATATATATATATATATATATATATATATATATATATATATATATATATATATGTAAGGTACATTCAGTAATCCATCAATCAGATGAGATTTATTCATTTATTAATAAGATTAAGGCTGTTGTTGTTGACGTCGTAGATTAGCCTCAGGATAGCCCTGATTCAGCAGAATTATGGGCCGTGACCATCACCTCATTTACGGTGCACTGAGACCTAAATGAATTTGAACTGCTATTTCTAGTGGGTCAAGCCATCACGATGTGTGTTACCCATCGGTTTGCGAGACTGATATATGAGACTGATATATGTATATACACATACACGAACGAAAGCATAAACCCACGTATACACACATATATACACATATGTCCACATGTATATATATGTGAATATATAAATACATATATATATATTATATATATATATATATATATATGTATATATATATATATATACACACACACATACACAAACATATATATGTTGCAATAATACAAGGTACGTCTTCATTCCTGAATATATACATGTATTAATATATAAATGTATATTTTTATATACATGTATATATGTTTATGCATATATATATTTGTATGTGTATATATATATATACATATATCTTGAAGAATTCGACTAAACGAACGAAAGCGCTAATAAAGCATTACCCAAAATTCTCCTTTTTTTAATATACAATATCTGTATACCACTTGAAACACACTATATACATACGTTCATTCAGAAATACATACATACGTACATATACGTGTGTGTGTATGTATATATACACACGCACGCACACACGTATACCCTGATGTGTAAATGTAATACCTACATATATATATAATTGTCTTTTTGGTGGGGGGGGGGATAGTGTATCTCGTAGCTCACACACATAAAACTATAAACGG
>NC_069001.1:14321076-14322158 GCF_001194135.2 Octopus bimaculoides | reverse complement strand
ATATATATGTATGTATGTATGTATGTATATATACACACGCACGCACACACGTATACCCTGATGTGTAAATGTAATACCTACATATATATATAATTGTCTTTTTGGTGGGGGGGGGGATAGTGTATCTCGTAGCTCACACACATAAAACTATAAACGGTATTATGTAAATATTTATATTCTGTTGCGTGTAGCTTTATTTGTGCGTGCTTCGAGATATACTATTCCAAAAAAGAAATATTTTACGTGTATATTTAGATATATATGTGTGTAATGATCATAGCTATGAGTGTAACAGAGAAAATTTGAACAAAAACATTGGAGTATGTTTATACGTAAGGCTGTATGCGTGAGTATAAGTACATACATGTATGTAAGCTCGTCGAAACGCCGTTGTTAAAACGTGGGTAGCTGATGAAGTAGAATGTTCTCTATGTGGCTTGTGTGTTTTCTCGTCTACGTTTGTTTGCAATGTCCTGTACCCAGATATGCACCTATACATACAGGTGGATGTCCGTATGCACATACCTGTACGTATATATGCATATACTCATTTACTATTTGTTTATATATATATATATATATGTGTGTGTGTGTGTGTGTGTGTTTGTGTGTGTGTGTGTTCATGTTTGTGCTTTATTTTATGTATACGTGTTGGGTATAATGTACTTATAAGTACATTATTTATGACAGCACTGTAAATAGCTATGTAAAGAACGCATTCACACCAACACGTGTGAGTGTATGTGTTTATCTATATATGTGCTTATCTATATATGTGCTTATCTATATATGTGTTTATATGAATGGGCGAGTGCGTGCGTACGACGGCACATACGTATATGGACACACGTACACACATTCACACGTAGGCACAAACACATAAACACTAAGTGAATGTTTGATAGATATACATACATATAACTATAATCGGATAGGAAGAGCGCGCGCGCGTGAGAGAGAGAGAGAGAGAGAGAGAGAACGGTAAGAAAGAGAGGGGGAAAGGAAGAGAGAAAAAAACAGAGACGCAAAGAGAATGAAACAGATCTATATATATGTATTTCCACTGCTATAATCCTATATAT
>NC_069001.1:14317588-14320462 GCF_001194135.2 Octopus bimaculoides | reverse complement strand
ATATATATATATATATATACACACACACACCAACACAAACATGATATATATACATGCATATATGTACATGCTCACATATATGAGTATACACATATATATATTTACATATATGCAAATACCATCATCATTATCATCATCATCATCATCATCATCATCATCATCATCATCATCATCATCATCAATATTATTCATTGTCATAACTATGATTGTTAGTGTTGTTCTTGTTGCTTTGTGTCCTAAGTAAACATCATGACATAACCAGATCTAGATCTAAACCGTTTCGTGCTATCAAGACTACCGAGTCCTACTTGGCGGATTATATAAAGCAAAAATAATAAACGACGATGTGTAAGTATCTACACGCACTCCCACACACACACCCACACATACGAACATACATACATACATACATACATCTATACATACACAACCATGTATACAAATATAAGTATCAACATATAAGTATATATATGCTCACACGTAAACACACACACATACATATATATATTGGTTTATTGTGTTGTACTTTTATGCGTGTCAGCTTGAAGGTTGTGGCCACTCTGGTGCACCACCAGTATCATCACAATTCCCATGTCCATTCCTATCTGGTTGGCTTTTGGTGAACGCAGTTTACTGCCCTTTTTTGAGTTTCTTGCCTTGACGTAGGTTCATCTGAGATCTTGAAGAGCAGAAGGTCAAGTTGGTTCATGAAAACACCTACCCCCGCCCGCCACGCCGTACAGATCTTTCAGGCTGAGGGGTTTTGGCAAGGTATTAAATAGCCGTGGGGCTATATGTGTGTGTGTGCACGCGCGTGTGTGTATGTGTATATACATACATACATGTATGTGTAAATACATACAGACATACATACGTACAAATATACAGAGTGAAGTGAATATTTTGTTTAAATTACACAAAAATGAAAATAAAACTGACATCTCATTTTAACAGATTTTTGTAATTTACCAAAATTACATAAAAATATCTTGAAATACTAAAGAGTAAATTTATTCAATAAAATCGCCATTGGCTTCAACCACTGCCTCCAGACGTCTTCGGAATCTCTTGCAACTCTTCTGGATGGTTTCCCTGTTTAAGTTGTTGAATGTTGCAATAATCCTTGCCTTCTTTTCATCTTTGATGGTACAAGGAATTTTATTGGTCTCTCGCTCACACATAATAATCAAGGGGGTTGTAGCCTGGGGAGTTAGGCGGGGGGAAGATGTTAGGAGTGATGTAGTCACTGAAATTGTCTGATAGCCATCACAGGGTTTCCCTGCTTGTGTGGCATGGTACATAGTCCTATTGCCAGACGTAGGGTCTTCCAGCAGACAGCCTCTTACTCCAGGGCAGCTCTACCAGCTCCAGGCACTTGATGTAGGCCTCCGTGTTGAGGCTGAGGCCGTGTGAGAAGATGAATGGAGGCATATCATCGCCATCACTAATGATCACTCCAACTACCATGGTGTTGACTGGATATCTGATTTTTATCACTCTCCTTACATGTCCTCAGATCGACACCCAAATACTCTGAAATGTTCGTATTGGAGCTTCCGGCGCGAATGCCAAGCAATACAGCATGTCCTATTCAAGTTTCGGGCAGAGTGAATTGCGTCGTGATGCTGTTTTTCAAACATACGGTGCCCGACTGACCCTACTATACTGTGTAGTCGACAAAATCAAAAACAAGCAATGCGCATGCGCGAAATTATGAATATGAAATGGTGACACACACACATATATATACTTGTATACATGTATATATACACACTGACACAAGCATACATACATACACACACACATACATACGTACATACAAACATACAATCGTACATACATGAATAAACCAACATGTACCTGCACCGGATCGGAGGAGCTTCTGTCAAATTGTGAACCCATCAATAAAAAATAATTCCCAGTCACATGGTTCAGGGATCAGTCCCACTGCGTGGCACCTTGGGCAAGTGTCTGCTACTAGCCTCTAGTCGACCAAAGCTTTGTGAGTGGATTTAGTAGACGGAAACTGAAAGAAGTCCGTCGTATATGTATATATATATGTGTGTATGTATCTGTATGTATGTGTATGTGTATGTGTGTGTGTGTGTCTGTGTTTGTGTCTGTGTTTGTCCCCACCCACCGCTTGACAACTGGTGTTCGTGAGTGTGCGCCCCCGTAACATGGTGGTTCGGAAAAAGGGACCGATAGAATAAGTACCAGGCTGAAAAAGTACTGGGGTCGATGTATTCGACTAAAAATTCAAGGCGGTGCCCCACCGCGGCTGCAGTCTAATGACTGAATCAAGTAAAAAATTAAAAAATAAACTAAGACCCATGATGACCCTGACCTCTAAATGTCCCGAACCTCTATAGGCGTAAGCTTAGTGTAGTTCCATTCTTTCTAATCACTTTTATTACAGGTAACCCCACTTCTGGAGAGCATTTCCCTCTGAACCCTCACTTGCCTTTCCATAATAATGGTTTCAAACGTTGGTACATGACTAGAAATTTTGAGGACAATCATACCAACCTCAGTGTATAACTGGTGCAGCATTTTATCGGCCCCGAAATGAAGAAGGCCAATATCAACCTCGGCGGGCTCAATTTTGCATTTCATCATTTCAAGATCGATAAAATAATGTACCAGTCGATAAAATAAAGTACTCGTTAATAGTAATAAAGTACCAGGAGTCTTTAAATCTTATGAGCTTTGGAAGTTTTTTAATTTCAGTGTGGTGTGCTTCTTGCTAATAGCATTAGTTTGGTCCGAGTATATCGGTGGATTTGGCACCTATAGGATTGGAGAGTTTAAAATTTAAGGCCTAAAAACCTAGGCAAGGGTTTGTGTGTGTCTCTCTCTCTCTCTCTCTCTCTC
>NC_069001.1:14315624-14317488 GCF_001194135.2 Octopus bimaculoides | reverse complement strand
ATATATATATATGTATGTATGTATTTGTATATATAATGCATATAAATAAATAAACACATACAAAAGTGCATACTTATGTACCTACCAACTAAACACATACACATCTGTAATGGCGTATATACCTACTTACACTTCACAGAACACGCTACAGACACTCTTTACGCACACATAACGCAACTGACTGCGCAAACACTACACATACATGCATGAAACACAGATAAATAAATTCTAAGATAGATATCACTGGCAAAATAAGGAAGAACAAAAGAGAAAGGGGATATAGTATTGTCTTTGGAGAAAAGACAAGAGAGAGGGAGACTGAATGAAGCTTGTTAAAAAGCAAACGTGATGTGACTGTTTTTATTGTCTATGTAAATAGAATAGCTATGAAGTGCTTGTTGGCTTTTCTATCAGCAGTCTTTCCACCCTCTTCACAAAATTGCTATTTAAGTGGAAGCAACATATTTAGACGAGACAACGCTGGACATCGATAAGGAGATTTCTAAGTGATCGTGTTTTCAACGATGTTTTAGGCCTCTTTTAAACCATATCTGTAACCGTGCTGTAACATGTATGTGTGTATATCTATCTATCTATCTATCTATATATATATATATATATATATATACGTGTCTGTATGTGTATGTGGTGTATGTGTGTAGGTAGCAATCTATTAAAGTAGATAGATATATATGTGTATATATATATGTGTGTGTGAGTATATATGTTTATATATATACGTGAATGTGTGTGTGTGTATGTATTCTTGTATATATATATATATAGATATGTGTATATTTACACAAAAGAGTATATTTATGTATATACCTGTATGTGAGTGTACACACATACTCACATAATATATTATGTCTATAAAGATATATATATATTAATAACTCTAGATATATATATATATATATTTGTACACGTAGATTTGCCTTTGTATATATCTATATTTATCTATTTATCTGTCTGTCTATTTGTCTGTCCGTCTGTCTGTTTGTCTATATGCCTCTGTGTGTGTGTGTGTGTGTGTGTGTACATACATCTACGAAATATCTGTGCATATATATATTGGGTCATCCCATAAATAATGCGGTTTTTTCAGTTGCATGAAGTAAAATTTGGAGGGGGACGGGATAAAGTTCCTGCATCAACTTGCTGTAAAAGCAGGTAGTAATTTCCCCTTGTCCTTATTCTTAGTGCAAATTTTGAAGAGTGCAAGTTTAGAAGAGTGTGTGTGGTTGTGTGTGTGTGTGCGCGTGCGCGTATGTATATGTGTGTGCGCGCGTGCGTGCGCGTATGTATGTGTGTGTGAGCGTGCGTGCATATTACGTCCTACAACTAACTTCCTCTCTACCTTTGTAGAGTCTTCTCTGTTGCTGTCACATATTGTGAAATTTTAGAATTACGTTAAAATTTTCTAATTCGGTATATTGAAATAATTTTCCTAGTTAAATCCGATTTTGTTATTTACTGTTTCAAGAAAAATTGTAGAAAAATGTTAAAGTTTAATCAATTGTACCTAATCAGAAAACAGGATTTGGAAGCTGACATTTTCTACATGATAGCTGTCTATCACAAAATGAAAGCAAAATCGTCATGAGGAGGAATTTTTATGAAACAAACGAAAGCAAAGCATTGCGACGACGAAAGTTGTAAGAACTGAAGATTTGATAAGTTTTAAGGAATAAAGTCATGTGAAACGGTCGAACAGACATGTAAATAATTTTGATAGTAAAGAAATCCTGAAAGAAGTTTTTCACAAAAAATTGCACAAATTTGTCCTGATCAAGAGGTCTATCTGTCGGAAAAGGTATGGTCTGACTTAAAATAAACAAAGATTTATATAAGACATTCTATT
>NC_069001.1:14312993-14315330 GCF_001194135.2 Octopus bimaculoides | reverse complement strand
TATATATATATATATATATATATATATATATATATATATATATATATATATATATATATTAATCCGAAATAGAAGCACGCGCTAGGATATACAGCAGTACAGTATATAGATAAAGATAGACAAGATATGGCCGGTCTATGGGGTTACCTTGGATTTGAACTTGGAACGAAGGTAACAGATAAGAGACATTACACCAACAGAGCATCTCGTCCGTTGTTCTATCAATTCTTCGAACACACACACCTCTGGTGTTCTATTTGTCGGTCTTCAAAGGATAAAAATGTGTATTTGACTTTCGCGGGATTTGAACACTCAAAGCGTACTGGACCAATTAAATACCGAAAGGTATTCTAATTTCTAAAACTCTGAACCACCGATTTGCTATCTTCTGTTGAAGACAGCAATACAATCACAGACAGAAAGATAGTTATATAAATGGATCTTCGTCGGTGTCCACGAGGAGGATTTAATTGATCGATCAATTGAATTACTTGTTCATTGTATTTGCGTTTAAGTGGCTGAGTATTCCACAGACGTGTGTGCATTTAACGTAATCTGCGGGCATAGTAAATGTAACACGGTGACGTTTGAATGAAAGGTACAGACTTTCAGTATTGTTTCTGTCAACTTAATTTTTTTTTTTCTGTGAGTAAAAGCTATCTCTGAGGACACGTAGTGAGATTGAAACTGAAACCGTATGATTGCAAGACGAACCTCGTAACCAATTGTCCATCCGTCGCTCGCACCGTGCGATAATGTAGTACACGTTCAAATACATAGAGGCTTGCATACACACACGCGCACACATACACAAACACAAGCACGCACACACACACACACACAAGCACACATACATTCGCACACATACACATACCCGCACATAGATACACACGCACGTACATACACGTGTGTACACACACATAAACACACACACACACACACATACACACATGCACGCATACACACAGACAGACACATATGCACATGTATACACACCCAGAGACACACGAACACGCACAAATACAAACAAACACACACATTGCACTCTCGTATACAAACATACACACGCGCGTACACTTACACTCTCACACACACACACAAAGAAACACGGACACACAAACAGATGCATATGCACGCCCATAAAAACACACAGACAGATACACGTACTCAACCACAAGAACACTTACACACACTCAGAGACACACATATACCACACACACGTACACATACTGAGATCAATGCCGTAGTTTTTAGTATGGGAGTGAGAGAAGATACCCCAGTAAATTGATACCCGTACCATCAAGCGCAGAGGCCTTCAATACCCTCTTTGTTATTTTATAATAGTCTTAATAAAGAACAGGTGATCAAATAATACCCATAACACGGCGGTTGCTATGACTACAGGCGGGTAGGTTTGAAGGGGATCGGGGTATAATGGTAGCGTAAGATTACGGCACTAATGTATGAGTTCTGGGTATGTTTTCTAAGAATGGATAGGAACGGGTGAGGTGTAGGGTGTTTGTATGTAAAGGTATGTGGACAATGCTTCAGTGTATTGTGTATATACGGGTACACGTACGCATGCGCGAGTAGAAGTGAATACGAATGTGTAAATATGTAATGATGATATAAGACCCGCTTATTTGCATATTTATGCATTTATGAATGCATATGCATAACTTGTATATAAATATATATGTAGGTATACATATGTATATGTAAGTACTATGTGTATGTATGCATGTGTGTATCTATATATTTGTATCCTCATTATTATCACGTACATATATACACACAGGCACACCTACACACACAAGCACACATACATTCGCACACATACACGCACATACGTACGCGCACACATATACGCACGCACGCACGCACATACACATGTATACACACACACACTGCGTGTGCGCATACACACGGACAGACACATATGTACACGTATACACAACCAGAGACACAAGAACACGCACAAACACAAACACACACATTTGCAGGGATTAGAAAAACTGAAGGACCGCTGCTATAAGTGTGTGAATCTGAGAGGGGAATATTTTCAATAAAATCATAATTAACTGATCTTCCAGTATTTTCTTTTACTCAAAGCCAGGAACTTTTCAGCACCTCCACTCTCGTGTGTATATAGCATGGCCTCAGTCAAATGACTGAAACAAGTAAAAGATAAAAGATATAGTTATAGCTGAAAATTATAGAAAAACGAAAGACGAAGACAGTTGTATGAACAACAAGCAAGTGTATTAGTTTAACACTCAGGAAAATGAAGCCTACGCTCTTCAACAGAAAGGAACAGAGAAAATAAACGCAGGGATA
>NC_069001.1:14310279-14312783 GCF_001194135.2 Octopus bimaculoides | reverse complement strand
GGTGATACAAGAAAGGGACAAAACATCCAGATAGACGATACAAAGAAACAAGGACAGGTCATTCGGAGTTTTCTCTCTTCAGTCGAGATCCAGATTATCTTTGCAATTTCGGCTGGTTATTCTCGATATTGCTCCAATCTGGCCAGCCCCAAGGAAAAACTAAGCTAAGGGCATTATATTCCTTGGAAGAAAGCAGCGAATGTATACAAAAACAAGGACGGAAAAAAAACGAACAATATTACACAAATACAGTAAGAATAATAACAGGACAAAACAACAGATGTCTTTCGACTAAGGACGAATAAAATTAAGCTGGCGTATATGGAAATAAGGCCTTATAGCCGGGATACAAGGTTTCACAGACACACGGAGAAATAACGATGTTGCATGCTCAACGGCCGCCCAAGAAAGAAAGGTCAGGCCTGGCCGAACACCGATCACGTGGGAAGAGAAGAGAGAGAGGTAGAGGCAGAGGTACAAAAGAATTAAGGAGGGGCGAGAAAAAACGACAGGGACACAGTGAAGTGAGAGAGAGAGTAGAGAGAGAGAGAGAGAGAGAGAGATCTGGATCTCTTCGCCTCAGAGTTACCCTTTCTCGAAATATGTCTGTTATATATACAGATATACCCACGTGTGTGTAAGCGCGCATGTATGTACAGCTTGGGAATGAGATTATTGAAACGCTCATCATTTTCAAGAATGGCTTTAAAAGTCTCAAAAATGATTCGTTGTCGCCAAGTTTATAAAGGTCAGGTGTAAGACCCACCGGTTGTTCAGGGAAATATTTTCGTGAGTAGTACGTAATTCAGAAATGGGGATAAGTAAAAAAAAAACAATTGATTAAAGCTGGCGATATAGTTTTAATTAAAACTTGTTTTGAACCTACTCGTACAAAATAAATCGGTTTTAACGTTGGAACTCGATGTAGATGAAGGTATAAATAATAGCGTGTAGAAAATTGGGTTAAAAATACTCTTGGACAAAAAGCATCGAAGGCTGCCCGAGGGACTTGAACCTATATCAATCACCGCTCCGGTGAACATGATAGAAACACTTCCATTGGAACAAAACAAACCATCAAATTTCTCCATCCATTTTAGAAGCTTTGTTCTTACCAGCGAGAATTGTATATTGTTTACATAACAAAAATTCAGAAACTTTAAAAGGCATTAAATGAATATGGAACTCGAAATAGAATAAGCTATAAGTAATAGCCTGAAGTATATTGGGGTAGATACCTTTGGATGGAACATTTTGGAGGCTGCCAGTGGGATCCGAACCTACATCATCCGCGTAGCGTCACTGATTTGATGCAGACTTATTTGACATTAGACGTTTTAATGTCTCTCTTTTTCTATCCACCCCCTCTTGATCTCTCTTTCTCTCTTTGTTTATGTGTGTGAGAATACTTCTTTATGTATGTTAGAAGAGGGAAACTGTGTCAGTCGTGTTCACTTAATAAATTGTAATACCTCACTCTCCATTCTCCCTCAATCTATATATCTATCTATTTTGCTATCTATGCCACTCTTTCTATGGTTATGAACGTTCATTCAGCTGGGCCAAACTATCAGTGACTAAACAGCTGCGCCCATTCGTCATTTTCCGGTCTATATGGACCTTGTACTGAAGTGACATAAACGTTATAACAGAAAGTATCTGCACTGCCAGACACATTTATACACACATAACTATATATGTTTGTGTGTGTGTGTGTTCATAATTACACATATACATATATATATATATATATATATATATGTATATATACATACGTTTTATACATACAAGCATTCATATATGGATACATACATGCGCATATATATGAATGCAGACATATATATATATATATATATATATACATTTATATGCATCTATGTGTGCATAAGTATTCTTTTCTACGCTAGGCACAAGGCCAGAAATTTGGGTGGAAAGGGAGCCAGTCGAGTAGATCGACCCCAGTACGCGACTGGTACTTAATTTATTGACCCCGAAAGGATGAATAGCGAAGTCGACCTCGACGGAATTTGAACTCGGAACGTAAAGACGGACGAAATACCGCTAAGCATTTCGCCCGGCGTGCTAACGTTTCTACCAGCTCGCCGCCTTTGTGCGCATAAACATTAATGTTTATATGTGATTACGTATGTACGCATTTATGTGGTCATACTTAAATGTATACATCTATACATTCATATATATGTATGCATATATCTGTGCAGCTATGTGTGTATTATAAGCAAATATACGTGGGTATATATGCATTCTTACTTAGTCATAAGCATGCAGACAGCATAATTGCATATATGAATATGCACCTACGTACACGCATATATACATCTATACATGTAAGCATTTAACTATGTATTCTTGCATACATATATACATATACACATATATGCATACATGCAACACATGCATATTTGTATGTATATACATATATATATATATGTATATATCTGTATGCATATATATATGTATGTGTGTGTGTGTGTGTGTGTGTG
>NC_069001.1:14308259-14310148 GCF_001194135.2 Octopus bimaculoides | reverse complement strand
ATATAAATATATATATATGTTTTATGTATGCAAGTATAATTACATATTTGCAGTTATGTATGAATGTGGATGTGTGGGCGTGCGTGCATATGTGTGTGTGTGTGTGTGTGTGTGTGTGTGTGTGTGTGTGTGCACTCATTTAAGCATTTGTGCTTACATGGAAGTATTTTTGCACATACACACGCAAATATATACGTGCACATATGCAGAAGTATACATACCAAAATATATTCCTCCTAGAATGGACACGTGTATTTTCCCTCTCTCCTGGCTTTCGAACACACACACACACACACTGTATTACTCTCGGTCTCTCCTTTCTCTCTGTCTCTCTCTCTCTGTCTCTCTCTCTCTCTGTCTCTCTGTCTCTCTCTCTCTCTCCCTCCCGCTCTCTCTCTCTCCCGCTCCTCCTCTCGAACAATACTCGCAGGTACATCTTTGATTCCTTTTCCGCTCAGCCTGTCATATTTTGTCTTAATTCACCCCCAACCGGCTTTTAATATCCGACCCAACCTAATTTATCACAGAGAGAGATTTTGAGGCGAGAGACACGCTGTGTTCTTCTCGCAGCATTCGGAACATTATTGCCCTCGGGCCAGACATCACCTTTAAGACATATTCAGATAATGTTACTTAAAAACCGCTGAAGACCGACGGCCATTTTTCTATCCAGCCACCGCCATCACAACGTCAGCAACGCCACCATCATCATTACCCACTCCACATTCTCTAATATTTACGAGCCAGTAAGGGTATTTCCAAGCTGTCATTTCGACCTGCTAGAAATAGTAACCAAATCTCCCTCACATCACACACTAGTGCTTCAAATATGGAATAAAGCAAGAAGTGAAAATAAGACAATTCAGTCCTAGAGAATTTTCTTTTTAAGAAGGGTTGGCCAGTTTTGGAATGCCCGTTATCATAGGCTGAATAAAATTACCTTAGGAAATTTGTCCCTGTTCTCTGTGTTATGAGTTCAAATCCTGACGATTTCAATATTGCTTTTCATATTTTCAGGGTCGATGAATAAATATCAGTTCTGTACTGAAAACGGATTTTTCTTCCCTTTGTCTTTCTCTCTTTCTCTCTCTCTTTTTCCTCCCCACCTATCTCTCTCCTTTTTCTCTCTCTCTCCCCTTTTCTCGTTCTCTATTGCTTGTCTAACACGTGTCATATACGATGCGACCCCTACTAAGACATCAAACTCACAAAAGAAAGAAAGAAATATGTACTAAAGGAATTAATTTTCATATACCAAAAGACAAGGTGATAATATTCCATAGACAAAGTAAGATTCTACACTTGTAACATGTTTTTATAGATGACACTACATTTATTGTAAAATATTGTGTAATATCGCTCAAGAAAATACCAAATAATGATCATAATGATAATAATATTAATGATTTTAATAATGTTGATAATATTTTTGAAGGAGGAGAAAATGAATGCTGAAAAGAGATATTTATTTCCATTACATATACATATATATATATATATATATATATGGGAGAATATACAAATAATAACAACAGACGAGGACAGGTGGTGTAAATAACAAAAGTATATATTAGTATGACGCTCGGGAATACGGAAAGTCTTTGACGTTTCGAGCTACGCTCTTCAACAGAAAGAATACGGAGACAAGGAGAAAAACACAGAGACAAAAAATTGAATAGTGTTCAGTCAACGGTCAATCATAACATACATATATGTGTGTGTGTGTGTGTGTGTGTGTAATGGAAATAAATATTTCTTTTCACCATTCATTTTCTTTTTCTTCAAAAATATCATTATTAAAATCATTAATATTATATATATATATATATATGTGTGTGTATGTGTGTGTATATATATATATATATATATATATATGGAAGGAAAGTATT
>NC_069001.1:14307823-14308249 GCF_001194135.2 Octopus bimaculoides | reverse complement strand
TATATATATATATATATATATATATATATATATATATATATATATATGTATGTATGTATGTATGTATGTATGTATGTATGTATATACACGCGCGCGTGTTCATTGAGAGTTTTTATGATGGACATTCCTCTACTGAGTTTTTCTACCAATAACATATGACCGATTCTGTCGAAGGAACTTGCCCACATGTCATGGATACAACTTCAGCTTGGGGGCGACCATATCTGACATATCTCTCCTTCGACCATATCGCTCCTTCTCCCTCTCTCCCCTTCTCCCTCTCTCTTCTTCTCCCTCTCTCTCTTACCCCTCTCGTCTATCTATCTACCTCTGTCTGTCTGTCTATCTACCTCTGTCTGTCTATCTGTCTGTCTGGCTATCTACCTCTGTCTGTCTATCTATCTATCTATCTATCTATCTATCTAT
>NC_069001.1:14306323-14307486 GCF_001194135.2 Octopus bimaculoides | reverse complement strand
TATATATGTCTTTCTGTCTGTTTATCTATCTATCTATCTATCAATCAATCTGTCTTTCTTTCTATCTACCTATCTATTTATCTATCTATTATCAGTCTTTCTTTCTGTCTACCTATCTATTTATCTATCTATCAGTCTTTCTGTCTGTTTATCTATCTTTCTATCTATCTATATCTATCTATCTTTCATGTCTGTCAATCTAGCCATCCTTAATATCAGCTATAATCACTTGCAATTTAGCAAGAAAGCAGATCAGTTAATTGCCGTGCACATTAAACGAGACCTCTTTATTAATTGCGTGAACGAATTTGGAAATTAAAAGTCAAGTTTAATGTTCATTTGTGTTGAATAATTGCTGTGTTAGTAGGAGCCAGCGACACTCGACCAGGGCGGTCATTGTTTCCAAATGGTCTCCATTAGATCATTAATGCAGTGCTATAAAACACTTAAGATGGACGAGCTGTGGAGTCCGGTTACCTCATTACGTAAGTGACTTAAACAAATCCATGTTGCTGATTGCGTTTTCAAGCGGGGCATCGGCATAACGTTGCGTAAATTGAATAGGACTTGGAGGCTGAGAGGTTGACGACTGTGGCTATGATGATGATGACGATGACGGCGACGATAAGGAAAATGACCAAGATGGGGAGAGTGATAATGATGACAAAATGATGATAACGATGAAAGCGATGACAGCGACAGCAACGATGACGACAACGAATAGACTGATGACAGCGATGATAATGATGACAGCGATGACAACGAAATCGATTATAATGATGACAAGTATAGTCATGACAACAATGGCAACAACAAAAACGATGACAACGACAGCAAAGACGACAACGACATGATAATGATAATGATGACAGCGATAACGATGACAGCGACGAAAACAATGACAGCGACGTTGGCAACAGCAACAATAACCACGATAGATGATGACGATGAAAATGATGACAGCGATAACAACGATGATAAAGAAAGCAACAGCCAACGATGATGATGACAAAAACGAAGATAATGATGACAGTAAGAACAATATAATAAGTAGTAGGCTTACAAAGAATAAGTCCTGGGGTCGATTTGTTCGACTAATGCCGGTGCTCCAGTATGGCCGCAGTCAAATGACTGAAACAAGTAAAGGAATAAAAGAAGATATA
>NC_069001.1:14301107-14304665 GCF_001194135.2 Octopus bimaculoides | reverse complement strand
AGTTCTTTCGTCACACTTCTGTGACCTCATCAGTGGTCCTTTGTTTCCTTCTTTCTTATGTGTGTCTCACCTTGCTAACTATCAGCCATTTATTGGCTAAACTGGCAATATGACCATCCCCAAGTACAACATCTGTTTCAACACACGATTTCACATCAAAAATCCTGCAAAACAAATATATATATATATATATACGTGTGTGTGTGTATATATATGTATACATGTATATATATAAATATATGTATGTGTGTGTGTGTGTGTGTGTGTGTGTGTGTGTGTGTGTATGTATACATATGTATGTATGTATGTATATTTTCAGTAATACGTTAAATAGGATATATTATCCTGGTGGTTACCGTGTTTCTTTTAAGTCGGTTTCAAACGCCGCCGAATCACAACAGCCACTGCAGTTGAAACACGTGTAGGTCCTGTAAAAATTAAGCAAATAACTGTTAAAAAATATTATGGATGTGAAAAATTCTCCTTATCATTATTAATAATATTTTCTCCTATAAGCGGAAGGCTTGAAATTTTGGGAGAGGAGACCAGTCTATTACATCGACCCCAGTGCATAACTAGTACTTAATTTAGCAACTCCGAAAGGATGAAACGCAATGTCGACCTCAGAATGTGAGGACAGACGAAATCTCGCTGAGCATTTCACCGGTGGGCCAACGATTCTGTCAGCAGGAATAGACACGTACAGGAGTGGTGATGTGAAACATCCCAGACTAAGGAAATCAACAAAACCTCGGTGGTGCTCCGATATGGCCGCAGTCGCATGGCTGAAATAAATAAAAGAATATATATATATATACATATATATATATATATATAAAATTATAATATAGGGTATCTAAGAGATACCGCCACGCTGAAAATAACAGTAAAATCTTGACTCTAAACCACAATAAATGTTCATATTAGCGCGAAGACGAAGACAAAATAAACTAGTAAAAATAACTGGATAACTCCAGATCCCGGATTTCTGGCTTTGCATAATAAATGCTTTGCGTTCATCGGTGGAATATACTCAGAAAAGCACACAAATACAAATATATATATATAAACATACAGTATACTTACATATACGAACGTATACATACATATATATGCACGTATGTACACGACCATGCTGGCCACTTGATAAAATCAATATTTTAAATATCGATCTTATCCTTATTTATATAAATTATATATATATATATATATATATATATATATATATATACACACACGTTATCTATTTATCTCTGTATCTATATGTGTGTGTGTTTGTGCGTGCTTGCCTGCGTGTGTGTGTGTGTATACTGAACTACAAAATAACTATCTATATATTTTAGTCCACACAGTATGGATTTAAACGCGTCTTTAAATGATATTTCTCTGTAGAAACAAAACAAAAAAGGAAGTATCGACTGGATTGTTTGTATTTCGTTCTGAAACATTTCCTCGACAAGTGAGTCCCTTCATTTAGTGTTCAAAAGGATTCCGCATTTAAACCCAATATTATAAATGACTGAAGTAAATCGGAATGACTAATTTGCATAAAAAACGCATTATTGAGCAAATTGTTCGATGAATAAACTGTCAAATCAAGTACATAATTTCAGTTTTATACTTTGGTATGCAACATTTCTACAGCCTTAAATTAATTAAATTAATATTTGATGTAAGTACTGCTGTATCTACATATAATAATGTAATACGAATATGGAGCGGTTTTAGCTACAATATTTCGTCGCATTATAAAATTCTCTAAAATATGTTTGTTGAAAACATAAGGCTCCATTCAGAAAGCCGATGAGTAATCAGATTCAGTGCTCCCATCTCATTCTAGCACCTCTGTGGATAATACCCTAGACCAGTAGTTCTCAACTGGGGTCCATATGACACTTAGGGGCCTATATGAGATTTTTTAGCCAAACAATAATTGTTTTGATATAGAAATAACTGAACAAAACAAACTAATTTACACAAAAGCAAGCCAGGCTAGAATTAAATTTATATATACACTTGAAATAGTCTTAGATTATAATACCGGTGTTTATAATATTTATAATGTGTCTTTTATAAATATACAACGACTAGCTGTAATATCTTAATATTTTGTCTCAAAGAAGCATGGTATTAAAAACACGGGGCTTCGCTCAGAACGGCAGTGGACCTCCAGATATAGTGTTTCCAAATGATTTAGCAACCTCAGTGATGAATACTTGGAGCTTCACAGCTACTGGTACAATTGTAGAGAGATTATAAATGCTATCTATATACAATGGTAAATCTATAGATTCTATTCAAAACAGAATGAAATTTTTCCTCGAACAAACTGCAAAATATGCGAAGCCCTATATACCCATCATGACTACCTGTCTCTTTCCAATATATGCATCACCTTGCTTCTGCTGCTGCTGCTGCTGTTGTTACTTCAGTGTGTGGTTTTGAGTTTGCTTTTCGGTTTCTTCATTTTGTTACTTGTTTATTGTTCATGTTTATGTTTGTTTGTTTTTTTTTCATATTTATTTTTTCGTTTCTTTGTTTATTGTTGTTGCCGTTGTTGTTACTGTTATTGTCGTCGTTGCTGCAGCTGAGGCTAAGTATACTACTGCTGACAGTGACGATGACGATGATGATGATGACGATGACGATGATGACAACGACGGTGATGATGATGATGATGGTGGTGGTAATGATGATGGTGATGATGATGATGATGGTGATGATGATTATGATGGTGATGATGATGATGTTATCGTTATTGTAGTGTGCTTTATAAAATTACGTTTGGTTTTGTTGTTCATTTTGGCGGTTGTTCATGCTTATGTTGTTATTTACTTTACTGCTGACGAAGTCGACATTGACGATAATGATGATGATGATGATGATCATCATCATCATCATCATCATCACCATCGTCATGTCATTGCTGTTGTTTGCATGTTTAGTTTGCAAATTATATTTCTTGTTTGCATCTTCGTTTTGTTTTCTCTGTTGTTGTTGTTGCTAATCTTTTCGTTACTGTTATTGTTCTTTTCATGTTGCTGTTGTCGTTTTCTCTGTAAAACAGTTCTTGTTTATGCTGCTGCTGCTGCTACTACTACTACTACTACTACTGCTACTGCTGCAGTTGCTGGTGCTGCTGCTTCAAATACTACTACTGCTGCTGCTATTACTTTTATTATAACTACTATTAATACTGCAACTACCACTACTACTACTGCTGCTGCTACTGCTACCACTACTACTGCTTCTACTACTATTACTACTACTAATACTATTGCTGTTCCTACTGCTAGTGCTGCAGGTAGTGATGTTGGAATCGGTATTGGTACTAGTGGTACTGGTGTTGGTGCAGGTGGTGGTTGCGGTGGTGGTGGTGGAGAGGATGATGGTAGTGGTGTTGGAGTGGGTGTTGTAGTCAAATCACTTGACAAAGACACATAGAGAAACTTTCCGGTCGCTAAAATGTCAACGTTCCATTATACAGTCACACGCAAACACACAGGTATATGCATTCATACAAACACAGACACACACACATATATGCATATATATATA
>NC_069001.1:14293126-14295058 GCF_001194135.2 Octopus bimaculoides | reverse complement strand
GTACGTATGTGTGTGTGTATATATATATGTATATATATATATATGCGCAGGAGTGGCTATGCGGTAAGTAGCTTCTTTACCAACCACATGGCTCCGGGTTCAGTCCCATTGCGTGGCACCTTGAGCAAGTGTCTTCTACTGTAGCCTCGGGCTGACCAAAGCCTTGTTAGTGGATTTGGTAGACGGAAACTGAAAAAAAACCGTCATACATATGTGTGTGTGTGTGTGTTTGAGTGTCTGTGTTTTTCCCCACCCCCGACATCGCTTGACATGCGATGCTTGTGTGTTTACGTCCTCAGCAAAAAGAGACGATAGAATAAGTACTAGGCTTACAAAGAATAAGTCCTGGGATCGATTTGCTCGACTAAAGGCGGTGCTCCAGCATTGTCGCAGTCAAATGACTGAAACAAATAAAAGAATAAAAGAATATATATATATATATATGAAGGAAAACAGATACAAAAACACAATATATACATATACATTTATATATATATATATATATATATATATATATATATATATATATATATATATATATATATATATATATATATATATATATATATATATATATATGTATATATAGATAGATAGTTAGATATAGATATCGATATATACATAATCATATATATATTCATATATATATATACATATATATACGCATACATATATATACATATATGTATATACATGTATGTATGTACGTATGTGTATATATATATATATATATATATATATATATGGGTTTGTGTTTCTTTATTTGTTCTCCACAACTTGTGATGTTATGTTTACGTCCCCGTAATGGAGCGGTTCGTCGGCATAAGAGTCCGATAGGATAAGTACGAGGCTTTTGAAAGCGAGTGCTGGGGTCGATCCATATATATATATAGAGAGAGAGAGACATCCAGAGCATTTACACGGTGATCCCTCACCACGAGGGCTGCGTGCACTCCAACATTTCCTTGACCTTCCTCCGAACTCCCAACCCGACACATCCACACTCGTTCGCTGGTGATTTTTACCAGTTGTTCTCGGGAGTGGCCATGGGAACGAGAATGGTCCCCAATCATGCGAACCTGTTCGTTGACTACGTTGAGGCCCAAATATTCTCAAGTTTCACTGGTCCCACTCCCTAACTATGCAGCTGTTATATTGACGACTGTATCGGTGCGACCTCACTCTCTCGTGAACATCTAGACTCATTCCTCTCTTTTGTCAAATCTTTCCATCCTGCCCTCCACTTCTCCTGCACTATCTCTGACACCGCTGTCTCCTTTATTGACATTTCGGTCAGCATTCATCACTCCACTCTCGCCACCTCCATCCATCGTGTGTGCTCTTGCTCTGCTTATTCCATTCTGAACAGAATTGAATCAGTAGAGCAAGAGCACAAACGAAGACGGAAACTGTTTGCTGAGGAGGTCTCAGATGTGTGACAAAAGATTTCCAGACAATGGACATGAGTTAGAATTAGAACAGCAATAAACGAGTGAAGAACGAATATATAGTCCGTGTGTTTATTTGG
This sequence comes from Octopus bimaculoides, assembly GCF_001194135.2. NCBI lineage: Eukaryota > Metazoa > Mollusca > Cephalopoda > Octopoda > Octopodidae > Octopus > Octopus bimaculoides. The sequence goes on along the minus strand of NC_069001.1, from coordinate 14,293,530 downwards.
CAGGAAAATAAATAAATAAATAGATGTGAACATTCCAAAATACAACAATATATATTTCGAGATGCAATTCGAAAAGCCCGCCTCTTACATAGATATATAGGGATAAACAATTTTCTATGTACTATGCTGAATACATGGAGTGTTCATCTGGTATGTTGATTTTTTTTGTTGATTTTTATGTGTCTTGACCATACGTGTACTGATGAGTAAAGAGTGCATATTACTGCAATAATTACGAAATCATGAAATACCGTTTAATCTGTTTTTAGGGATCTAGCTTTGAGAGTTGCATTCCCTCGCGTTCGGTAAAAATGTGTTTATTATGGTAGTTTGACTTTAGAGTCTCTCTTAGCGTGAGGCATTTATATATAGTAATGCCCTTATATATATATATATATATATAT
>NC_069001.1:14289260-14292688 GCF_001194135.2 Octopus bimaculoides | reverse complement strand
TTTTGTGTGTGTGTGTGTGTCTGTGTGTGTCTGTCTGTCTGCTTCCTTTTAAGATTATCATAACCAGCTCAATTTACTCTTTGAAATTGTTTTACATGATGACATGGATAGGAGCGAGGTGCAAATATGTGTGTGTGCGCGCGCGTGTGTGTCTGTGCTTATGATATATATATATATATATGTTTGTGTATGTTTATATGTATGCATACATACCATATATATACATGCATATATATGCGAATATATATACATATATGCATATAAACGTTCATTTATATGTGTATTCATGCACCGCAACCACATGGCTGAAACAAATAAAAGAATTATATATATGTGCGTGTGCGTGTGTATGTGTGTGTAATTCTTTTATTCCTTTCAGCCATGTATTTATGTATGTATGTATATGCACACACATATGCATACATAACTATATTATTACCCACCTACCCCTAATCCTACGTGCAGTGACTACCCATCCACCCGGCCAACCAGCCAACAAACCAACCAACCAACATAAACGAAGATCGAAATATTAACAGACCCACTACCACCACCACTTTCACCACCCCACCACCGCCACCGCCGCTGCCACCCTTGCGTTGCTGTAGGTGAGCGTGTGCGAGCAAGATGAGGATATAGATCTAATCCTACCACCTGTGACCACACAAGATGTTCCCCACAAGTACAATACAAATAAAAGTTCAAAGGCAGTGCCGAGGGTAAAGAGTAGTTGAAGTGGCCTTTAAACGGTGTGACGTTACCAGTAAGTTTTATAATAAATGCGGGTAGGGTCACATTCTTCGAGTTGCGAATGTTGTGAGTGGAAGGTTTGCTAAATGCAGTCGGCGTCCGGTATTCATTTGCGTTGCGTATGGCTAAATGATATTTGAGATATAATCAAAAGAATTGAAATGATGGGGAAATGCTGCCTCGCCCGGCACCACCATACCCTCTGCTGATATTGCTACCGATGCTGCTGCTGCTGCTGCTGCTGTTGTGTTTTGTTGTGCCGTCATCGTCGTCGTGGCCGTCATCGTCGTTGTTGTTTCTCTTGTTGCATGGAAGTGATGGAGCTTGAATTGTCGAATTTATGATATGTATATATGTGTATATATGTGTGCGCAGACTATAATTATATTTGTGTGTGTATACATAAAAGTATATATATATGTATACGAAGTATACATATGTATGCATATATGTATATATATATATATGTATATGTATATATATCTATATGCATATGTATGTATATGTATATATATGTATATGAAGGCGGCGAGCTGGCAGAAACGTTAGCACGCCCGGCGAAATGCTTAGCGGTACTTCGTCTGCCGTTACGTTCTGAGTTCAAATTCTGCCGAGGTTGACTTTGTCTTTCATCCTTTCGGGGTCGATAAATTAAGTACCAGTTACGCACTGGAGTCGATGTAATCGACTTAATCCCTTTGTCTGTCCTTGTTTGTTCCCTCTGTGTGTAGCCGCTTGTGGGCAGTAAAGAAATAAGTAAATAATAAGTATACATAAGTGTATGTCTGTGAGTCTACGTATGCATTTATACATAGACGTGGGTGCGTACTCACGTACATTTCTTTCTATGTATATGTGTGTGTTCACGTGCGTGTGTGTATGTAGATGTGCATATAGAAATATGTATGCCTATGTAACTATATATGTGTATATATATATATAGAGAGAGAGGGGAGGGTGGAAGAGACAGCTAGAAAAGCCGAGAAAGATACAGAGATAGAAAGAGAGGGGAAGGGAGAAATCTATACATCATGCTAAATGTAAATACGTCGTTGAAAGGCAAATTTACTGCAATATTCGTAAAGATAACATCTCTTATGGATATGCTCTGCTTAAAAAGAGTCGAAATTCGTAGAAGCAGCGTCTGGCAAAAACACCAGATTGATCACATCCTTTGTGGGTCTTCTCAACGACATGTTCTCATAGCCGTCAAGATGTTTAGTCGAGGTTTGTCGCTTCCGATGTAGGAAACAAGAAATAAAACATTGATGCGTAAAGCCGCGCAGTTGAATAAAATACATTTTACGCAATAGAAGCAGTATTAAATTCTTCTCTACTCTAGGTACAAGGCCGGAAATTTGGGGGGAGGGGGCCAGTCAATTAAATCGACCCCAGTACACAATTGGTACTTAATTTATCGACCCCAAAATGATGAAAGGCAAAGTCGCCCTCAGTGGAAAAGTAGTATTAAATTAAAACAACCAACTATGTATTATGTATCATATTTGATGTAAATATACTGTTGAAAGGCAAATTTCTTGGTGTATTCGTCCCAGGGTAACATATCTTATACAGGTGCTGTTAGTAAATACATAGTATATAATAGAGAGAGACGAAGCTAGGGCAGAGATATGGAGAGAGAAACAGATAGACAGGCAAACAGACGGACAGATACATAGACAGACAGATACAGACAGAGGGTAGGCAGGGAAACACAGATAAGGTAGAGAGGCAAACCGAGGGACAGACAGGCAGACAGGAAGGCAGGGGCACAGATAGGGAGACACAGACAGACAGACGGACGAACAAACAGACAGACAGACGGACAAGCGGGCAGACAGATAGATAGATAGATAAATAGATAAGTAGACAGACAGACAGATAGATAGATAGACCAACTGAGAATGAGAACGAGAATTTAGCTAAACGAACTTCGCATCGACAAGTGATTTTCAACTACTTTCTTTTGCCTTTTCGTTTGATATTCATATAGTTTCTTATATAATTCTATGAGGTATTTTCTTTGCTTTCAATTTTGTGGGGCTTCCTAAAGATATACACACATTGAGACACATGTATGCACACATAACCTAAACACATATTTATACACATATCATATTTATACATATATTTATACACATTTACACATATCATATTTATACTCATATTTATACACAATCATTCTTATATATACGCATACAGATAAATTATAAATGTTCGCACACACGCTTGCGCACGCACATACACACGCTTGTGCGCGCGCACACACACACACACACACACACACACATATATATACATACATACACGCAAACATCAGAATTCCACCGACAATGCTATGAAATACGTTGAAAATAATAAAAAAATTATAAAGATTCATAATAAACTACGTAAAAATATTGACTAAAAACCCAAACAGAATATGTGTATGTATATATGTGTGTGTTTGTGTAAGAAATATAATATATATTACATACATTTATTATATATATATATATATATATATATATGTATGTATGTATGTATGTATAAGTATATATATATATATATATATATATATATATATCTGTGTGTGTGTGTGTGTGTGTGTATGTATGTATAAGTATATATATATATATATATATCTGTGTGTGTGTGTGTGTATGTATGTATGTATAAGTATATATATATATATATAT
>NC_069001.1:14286834-14288245 GCF_001194135.2 Octopus bimaculoides | reverse complement strand
TATATATATATATATATATATCTGTGTGTGTGTGTGTGTATGTATGTATGTATAAGTATATATATATATATATATCTGTGTGTGTGTGTGTATGTATGTATGTATAAGTATATATATATATATATATATATATCTGTCTGTGTGTGTATGTATGTATGTATAAGTATATATATACATATATATTATATATATATACTTGCATATGTATATGAATGTGTGTGTGTGTATGTTTGTGTGTGTATGTGCAGGAATCCTTCACATCAAAACCGTATGTCTGTACCGAGGCTACATTTGTAGTTTGGGAAGATAAAAAGGAAAAATATGAAAACAAAAATGTAAGAAACAAAAGAAAAAAAGACAAAATTGGTTAGACTTTCCGAAAAGTCCAGCCGTTTCCTTAGAAGTGAAACACTTCTAAAAGTATTTACTCAATTAAGTATGTACTCTACACACAGAAGTACACATCATATAAACAGTATTTTTAGGCACATTTTGTATATACCTATATGTATGTCTGTATATATATATATATATATAAAAATGTGTGTGTGTGTGTTTTGTTATATACGGTTTGACGAAAGCAAAAGATTATGCTAACAAAAGCAGAAAAATTAAATGGAATATAGAAAAAGAAAATTGAGCGGGAAGAATAACAATGAAAATAATATTAATGTGCGACTATTGTGTCCGCCATAGAAGTGTGACAAACTCATGGAGCTGTTGAGCTTAAGGCACGAAGATTGCGCCATTTCCCAAGTCAGTGGCTGTCAATATTGTCGACTAGGAATCGTTTTTTCAACACGTATTGTAAACATACACACACATACAAATGTCTAGTTTAACTTTAATATTAAACTGGAGAATTACTCAATACTTTTCTTCGTAGGGAATATATTATAGTCATCATATTTTTGAAATAGGGCTGACAGTGATTTCGAAGCTTCGGCTTACCTGTAGCTACCGTCGAACTGTCTGACGAAAGTAAAGTCTTGTAGGCCGAAACGTGTAAATTATCGTTACCGCTTTTCTTATATAATACAGTATAATACAATGTAATATAATTTATATATCTTCATATACTCTTTTACTGTTTTACTTGTTTCAGTCATTTGACTGCGGCCATGCTGGAGCAACGCCTTTAGTCGAGCAAATCGACCCCGAGACTTATTCTTTGTAAGCCTAGTACTTATTCTATCGGTCTCTTTTGCCGAACCGCGAGGTGACGGTGACGTAAACACACCACCATCGGTTGTCAAGCGATGTTGGGGGGACAGACACACACACACACACACACATACATATATATATACATATATACGACGGGCTTCTTTCAGTTTCCGTCTACCAAATCCACTCACAAGGCTTTGGTCGGCCCAAGGCTATAGTAGAAGACACTTGCCCAAGGTTCCAC
>NC_069001.1:14283735-14286451 GCF_001194135.2 Octopus bimaculoides | reverse complement strand
ATATATACATAGCTATATATATATATATATATATATATATATTGCATTTTTATACACAGTACGTACATAAGGACTATTATCTTAGGACGAATATCACAGTAATTTGCCTTTCAACGAGGTATTTACATTATGTATTTTGCATAAATGGTTCTCTCTCTCTCTCTCTATCTCTCTGTCAACTCCACTGAAGAGAATTTTTCTTTTCCATTTTTCCATACATGATCAGCTATAACCAATTTATCAATATCTCCTCGTGTCACAGTTTTGCGATGTTCCTCTACTCTTATTTTGAGGGGCCAACATGTTTCGCCTTTTTATAACCTACCACAATTGCATGGAATGGAGTACACGCAGTTTTTGGTCATATTCTTTTCTATTGGTGGTTTTACTCGAAGGAGATATTTTCGAAGTGTTGTATTACTCTTGAATACTGTCCTGATGTCATATGGGCCGCATATCTTTTGTATATTTTAGGAGATGCCTTTCACATAGGGTAGACAAACTGTAGACAGTTTATTAGTTTCATCTTCTCTTTTCTTCATAATTGGAGTGGATAGTGTGCTTTTGGAGCAGTTGTTTCTTAATAGATTGTTACTGAGCTTCATCATTTCTTTATGATAGGTATCACGATCGCTACTTATATTCCTTGCTCAATGTTTTAGGCACTGAGCAATCCCTCTCTTTATACTGTATGGATGGTGGGAATTAAAGTTGAGGTGTCGTCCAGTGAAGATCGGCTTGCGGTATACGGATGTCATGAATCCATACTTGGTGCGTGTTATTGATACGTCCAGGAATACTAGCTGATTGTCTATTTCATTTTCTATTGTGAACTGTATGGATGGCTTTATTGATTTCACTTGATCTAACAGCACTTGGATATCTTCCTAGTGGGGCCAGACTATAAAGGTGTCATCAACATATATCAGCCATAGGCTTGATTTTAGTGGTGTTGATCCTAAAGCCAAATTCTCAAAGTATTCCATGTATATATTGGCTATTATCGGTGATAATGGCGAACCCATAGCTAAACCTTCTTTGTGTCAATATATATCAGTGTCCACACTGAAGTAGGTAGTTTCTACACAGAAGGTCAACATTTCCATCAAGTTTCTTATCGGTATACTAGTGCGTTCTTTTAGATGGGTGTCTGTCACTAGTTGCTCTCACCCGAGGAAACACAACTAGATCTCATAATGCAGGGAAATGGTTGCATAGTTAAGTACCTGCACGCTTGGAGAACTACATTGCGAAGAAACAATTGTAGTGATTGAAAATAAATGTCCAAACGTACTCCTTCTTGTTGACTTCAATTTTTTTCAATTGTCTATTCACACACGATAGAAACATAAACGCACGCCTGGAAGTACGAATAATACTACTACTGAATAACACAGGGTGAAATCTGAAAATGGACGATCTTTATACTGTATATATGTATATAGATAGATAGATAGATAGATATGTAAGTATGTCTGTACGTACGTATGTATGTTTGTATGTATTATGTGCGTAATATGTATGTTTGTATGTCTGTATGCATGGATGTGTATATGTATATTCACTTTCGAAGTTGAAGCTTCCTTCCGGCGATACACTGAGCTTTTGCATTTCCGTTTGCCGATGAAAAACGGAAGCATGAAACTCAAACTTCAGACAGAGACAAGCCTCACTTTCGTATAAAGAAATGTAATTAATTGTGTATCCATTGATACATATATTTTCTTTCCTCCTTGCAAATTAAAACATATGTACACGCATACAATTATATATACATAACTTCACTATTCATTCATATGTTCAAACTACGCACACGTATGCATCTATACACTTATGTCATGTATTTATGTATGAAAGGATATACATGTGCGTGTGTTTGTGTGTATGTATATACGCACAGGCATCAACATACATATATCTATATATGTGAATAGATGATATTTATGTGTAAATTTATAAATATGTGTGTGTGTGTATATATATATATATATATATATATATATACACTTAAAAGCACTTAGATACACATGATAAATGACTTTAATATATAAGACACGAAAGCACTCAATACTTATATTTGTGTGTGTGGTTGTAGTGAATCACTGTGTGCAGGTGGTTGTGTGTGTGTGTGGATCAAATTATCCGCGCGGCCATGTAAATGCAATATTTTGTTTTTTCTTCCTCTTATTTTTTCTGTTGCTCTCTTTTACTACCTTTCCCCTTTCTTTTACATATTCACTCATCTTCCGTCCGTTCTCTCTCTCTGTCTCTCTCTGTCTCTCTCTGTCTCTGTCTGTCTGTCTGTCTCTCTCTCTCTCTCTCTCTCTCTCTCTCTCTCTCTTTGCTAGTTCGTGTGCATGCGCGTGCCTATGTTGTTTACATCTATGTATATATATATATATGTATGTTGCATGTATACATGTATGTATGAGTGTGTGTGGGTGGATGCTTTTATTACACACACACACACACCCATATATATATATATATACACATACATAACATTAAAAATGGACTTCAATCTTGCTTCCTTGCTTGCAATGTTACACAGCCAAACTAGGCATAACGGAAAATACTATGACTGAAACAAGTAAAAGAATAAAAGAATATTAAACTGTACATTTTCCTTCTTTCATTATATGCGTGCGCACGCGTGTGTGTGTGTTTGTACATATATATATATATATATATATATATATATATATATATATATATA
>NC_069001.1:14282489-14283347 GCF_001194135.2 Octopus bimaculoides | reverse complement strand
TATATATATATACAAGACGGGCATCTTTCTGTTTCCGCCTACGAAATCCACTCACAAGGCTTTGGTCGGCCCGAGGTTATAGTAAAAGACACTTGCCCAAGGTGCCACGCCATGGAACTGAACCCGAAACCATGTGGTAGGTAAGCAAGCTACTTACCACACAGCCACTCCTGTGCCTATATATATATGTGCGTGTGTGTGTGTGTGTGTATGCATACATATATATCCTTTAATTATTTTATTTGTTTTAATCATTTGACGGCGACCATGCTGGAGCACCGCCTTGAAGGTTTTTAGTGAATACATCGACTCATTCTCTCGCTCTCTCTCCCTCCTATATATATATATATATATACGCGCATAAGCATATATGTATATATGCACTTTTGTACATATGGATGTATACATGTTTGAATTTACATGGAGGTGGGGGGAAATATATGTATACCTCATCACATACACCATAGATAGATATTCTTTTATACAAAACTGTGGCTGTCCACTGTCTCTTGTTAGAATTTCACTTTTACGTTTTCCATAGTGGCATGCGGCGAATTTTGAATATTTTTAGAGCAAACGGATTTATTTCTCAGAAAGAAAAATTGAGAGATAGAGAAGAATCGGCACCAGCACAAGACTGGTACTTTATATGATGACTCTGAACGAACGAACGAACGAGAAACTTGCCCTCGGTGGAATTTGAACCCAAAACCGAAGTGACTTGTACTACACAATCTAAGTGACGTACTAAGGTCCATGCCAAATGGGCCGCCTACTAATACGAACACACAGACACACACATGTACACGTATATATATATATATATATATATATATATATATATATATATATATATAT
>NC_069001.1:14279634-14282303 GCF_001194135.2 Octopus bimaculoides | reverse complement strand
GTATGTATGTATGTATGTGTATATATGCAAATACATGTATGTATGTATGTATGTGTATATATGCAAATACATGTATGTATGTATGTGTATATATGCAAATACATGTATGTATGTATGTGTATATATGCAAATACATGTATGTATGTATGTATGTGTATATATGCAAATACATGTATGTATGTATGTATGTATGTGTATATATGCAAATACATGTATGTATGTATCTATGTGTATATATGCAAATACATATATAAATGTATGTATGTGTATATATGCAAATACATATATAAATGTATGTATGTGTATATATGCAAATACATATATACATGTACGTATGCATGAATATGTATATATGTACATACATGCATGTGTGGTGCGTGTGTATAAATATATACGTCCACAAGGCATTAAAATAATTAAATGATTGGGACCGTTTTAACAACGCGGTATTCGGTGCCATCAATTTGGTAGCCGGGAAACAGATGATATGTGGGTTAGGGTATGAGTGATCAGTAACATTGAGTGAGAAGAGGTGAACTGACATTAACGTTGGTAAATGTTACTGGTATCAAATAACTGGTAGAGTGATGGATGGATGGATAGATAGATAGATAGATAGATAGATAATACATAATACATATATGCATAAATACATACGTATATATATATATATATATATATATATATATATATATATAGAGAGAGAGAGAGAGAGAGAGAGAGAGAGAGAGAGAGACACACAGATCGATAGAGAGATAGATAGACACATTGACAGTTAGATAGATAGATAGACACATTGACAGATAGATAGATAGATAGACACATTGACAGATAGATAGATAGATAGATAGATAGATAGACACATTGATAGATAGATAGATAGATAGACACATTGACAGATAGATAGATAGATAGACACATTGACAGATAGATAGATAGATAGATACATTGACACATTGACAGATAGATAGATAGAGAGATAGAGAGATGACTAGTCGGGTGTTGTTGATTGGGACAGACAAGAAAAAAATACGTAGCGTCTGTTAATGTCTCTTTGACAATCAAAGAGAAAAATATAACTATGGTGAACTGCTTCGAAACTTATAGCTTCTGTATCCGGATTAAAAATTTACATTTATTCCAATAATAATCGGTGCACTTGGTTTTGTAAGTAAATGCCTAACTGTCAGGCTGAATAAGCTTCGATTTTCAGGAAAAAAAATTGAAGCAACTGACTCGCACATTACAAGTACAATCTGTAAGCGGAACTGTAAAACTATGCAAGGCTTTTCTCAGTTTTAAAATGTAACATTGTTTTTATGATATACATTCCAATGATACGACTTTGTATCATTTTTAGAAACCAGTTCCTTCTTCAGAGGAAGAATTTAAATAATTAGAACCAGAAAAGAACATACATACATACATCCGTTCCCAAACTTCTTCATCTGAGATTCGTATGTGAATAAATGCACACACTTGAGTGTAGGGATCGATAGTTCAACCTACATCAGTTCAACAACATATTTATAAACACTGGAGACTATTTTAACTAAAAAATCTTGTTGCTTTGATAGCAACCGGCTTTAACTCTCTCAAGAGCTTAAATAAAACTCAAACAAATATCATACATACATACATACATTGTTATGTATATCTATACTATAATTAAGGGAGAGAACTTACAATGTTTTCTGAATGTGGCGAGATAAACGTTTGTCAACGACCTTTTGGGTAGAATTGAAATAACGTAGATATGTATATATATATATATATATATATATATATATATATATATATATATATATATATATATATATATATATATATACATACAAGAAGTGAGCATGGGACGAGACAGGTCATCTCGTTTACTTCCTGTTAACGAGCGAGGCAGGTAATCTCATTTACTTCCTGTTAAAACGGGGAGTTCAGAATACAGCTGGACTTGGCGTGGGTGGTACAAAATACGATAGGGAGTTGCATACGGATCGGACCGCTCACCACCTACCTTTGAACAATCGAGAATTGGACATAAGATTCTTTGAGCATTGCACCTGTTGTTACATAATCTCAATCTTTGAATATTAATTCCCTGTTTGACCAATTTCTGTTGTTGCGATCAGAAGTTTACCCCTTTTATACATAAGTATATTCCTGATCGTAACAACATACATACATATATACATATTGGTTGTGGACATGCTCCTGAACATCTTGATCACAAACACGTCGTCTCTATTAATTCCCAAATCAAGATAATTCCGCTGTGTTGGCAGTTTTCTATATGGCTATGCCTCTCATTTGTGGACAGACAGGTCTTGATTTGCGTTTAAATCCTTATATTTTTATCAATCATTTTTGGAGGCGTTAAAAATATCTGAGGAAGTGAACTTTCTCTTCTCTCACCACTTTTACTCTTTCCCACTTTCTCATTCTCTCTCTCAGTCTCTCATTCTATCTCTCTATCAATCTATCTATCTATCTATCTATCTATCTATCTATCTCTCTTCCTGTAACAATGCTACAGATATCGGGAATCACGGACGACCATGCCAAAGTCTGAACATTCCTTTTTATTCTTGGGAAATATACAGCATTGGTTTCTCGTTTTCTTGTGCTAGTTTATTTAAAGTTTATTCCGCTATAATCTCCTGCTCTCCTGCGCT
>NC_069001.1:14278648-14279104 GCF_001194135.2 Octopus bimaculoides | reverse complement strand
ATATATATATATATGCATATTTATATAGGTACACACATACACATGTATATCTAACGCGCTCACACACGCAAATGTGTGTGTGTGTAATTTAGCTTATGTGTGTTTAACATGACATTTTATTTTCCTATACAGCTAAGGAGATGCTGTTCCAATATTCTTAGTCTATATTTATGATTTTTTTTGCTTTTTTCTTGTTTTCTTTCTTTGTTTCATATTTAGCGTTTTTGCTGCAACTTATTTCAAGACTTAAGCACGTATGTCTCCTTGGAATTTTGTGGCATTTACCATTTTTTGTCCGAGGAGAAATACATACCGATGATGGTACTGTAATGTCTACGGTACTATACTTTGGTAAGGGTTCTCCGGTGTGGTTTTCGGTGCGTATGTATATACATAATGCGTATGTCTGTGCTAGAAATATATATATATATATATATATATATATATATATATATA
>NC_069001.1:14275596-14277654 GCF_001194135.2 Octopus bimaculoides | reverse complement strand
ATATATATATGTATATATATATATATATATATATATATGTATATATATATATATATATATACATGTGCGTATGTATATATATATATACATGTGTGGATATATCTCTATGTACGAGTGTGCGTGTGTGTGTATGCGTGCGTGCGTATGTGCGCGCGTGTGTGTAAGTGCAAAGGGATGATAATGGGTAAGTGTGAGAAGCAGAGCTTTAAATGTTCTGCAAGATACCATGTCAAGACTCAAGTCTGAAGAAGCGATGGTTCCTCTCAGACAGTAGACCCAGAATTGTGTCATATGAAGTCTAGTCAATTTTACTTAGACTATATTGCAATACATTATATATACATACATGTATACTTGCATACATACATATATATTATTCTCTAATTCCCTTTTCTCTCCCCTTCGCTGTTTTCTATCTGTCTCTCTCTCTCTTTCTCTCTCCCTCCTGCTTTCCCCGTTTCTCTCTCTCATTGCTCACACGTGACCATCGTCCATCTTTCTCTCACTCACGTGATCATCTTTCTTTTCTTTCAGGACTGTCCTAACGACAGCGCGTATCCTATCTCTTTCATATCTTTTCTCTTGTCAAAGAAAATATTTCTCCACCGTTCGCTATTTTATCCGCGTTCTGGTCTAACGACCCTCCATATTTGTTTTCGTTCGGTTTCTTTGTATGTCTCCACTGTCCTGTTTTTGTTCCCAACTTTGACCCCCCATAAATCCCGAATTCTATTTTGGTACTTATGGGTGCAAATGTCATCGAAAACTCATAATGTTGTTCAATGCTCGAAATGAGAAGTAGATAGACAGCCGACAACTGAAGAAGGGTCGTTCTTTATGTTACTTGTCCTGTTTTCCATTTGTTTCTCTCGTTGTTCGCGTATCGAACTCATTTGTTTTCGTATTTCAAGGTGTTTACTGTTAGTGACATCCTGTACCCATATATGCATGTCTATATATGTATGTGTGCGTGTATGTGTATATATATGCATATATATTATGTATATTGTATATATATATATATATATATATATATATATATATAATGATTTATATATATGAATAATATATAGTCTATTGACTAGTTTCTTTTTCTTCTCGCTAGACCACTGGTAGCATACATACTTAGAGAGAGGGACGGAGGGAGAGAGAAACAGCTAGAGACAGTGAGAGTGAGAGCTTGTAAAATATACAGAGAGAGACAGAAGAAAATCAAAGTGATTACGCGAGGGGAGTGAAACAGAGAAAGAAACAGTTATGGACAGGTTTAGGGATCGCATGTGACTGCTGAGAGAGAAACAGTGTGAGCTTTAAGGGAGTCATAGATTTTCACTCACACGAAACGTGTTTCACTGTAGCTTTACTGCCGTCACCACCACTGCCACCAACGCCAAGACCGACACCATCACTTCTATTATCCCCACCGCCTCTCCGACCATATCCTCCACTAGTACAACTACCATCGCCACAACCACCACTACCTCAGTTACTGTCATTATAACTACGGCTAGCATTACATTCAACGCCACCGTTAATACCGTTGCTAAGACTGCCACCGGTATCACAGGAACTACCACTTCTATCACCGCGCCATCACCACCACCACCATCAGTGTTATTACAAACTCCATTAGCACCACCAATATTTGTTTTGTGGTACATTGATAATGGGCAGTTGCCTGCATTTAGAGTCCAATGCTAATATAAGTATTTGTTATTGTGTGTGCACTGAGCAATAATACAAGCTCTTATACAAGCCTTTGCTTTGTGCGAGGGCTTGTAGCGCTGCTAAAACGAATAATACCAATACTACCGATGTCTTCATCCTCACCACCATGAACATTATTACCATCCTCGCCACCACTATATCAACATTTCTAACTAACACAACCCTCACATCACCATCATTATCACCACTAACACCACGACCACGACCACCACTATCAACACCATTACAAGATGCACCATGACCACTCGTCATTGTCACCACCACCACCATCATCATCACCATCACCACGACCACTTTCAACACCGTCACAGCGTCTACCACAGCCACCAC
>NC_069001.1:14274242-14275301 GCF_001194135.2 Octopus bimaculoides | reverse complement strand
CATTTCAGCATTTCACCACCACCACCGCCATCACAGCCACTACCATCACAGCCACAACCATCGCAGCCACTATCATCGCAGCCACTACCATCACCGCCATCGGCATCATCACCACCACCACCACCACCACCACCATCACCACCACCACCACCATCACCACTATTCTCATCACTTTTTCATCTACCGCCACCAACATTGCATCTGTCGTCACTCTCACCGCCACGATTACTACCACAACCACCACCAGCAGCAGCACTAGCATCAACACCAACGACAACTATAACAATACCAACCCCAGCAACAAAAACACAATAGACAACAGCAACAACAACAACAACACTACCAACACCAACGACAACAACAAGATGCCAGTAAGTAAAAGAATGAGAGAGAAACCAGAATCAGTTGAAGATATTATAAATCAAAAGACACAAAGCTCAAAGAGTTGAAATGGTTAGAATTAGTAAAAGAAGTTGAATAAATAAGGAATACGGAGTGAAAACAATACAGAACATTCTTCGGATATCTTCTTCGGTGTACTTAGCACGCACCTTTATTGCTTTACCTTCTATAACACATAATATGACGCTATAAAGAGGAGGATGAAGATGAAAAGCAGACTTTATGGGGGAATGAAACAAAAAAGTGGGGGGAGATATCGTCTGATAACGTTGATAATTGTTTGGGGCTGCCCTTGTTGTACTAATGATGTCGACAATAAACGATGGTAACGATGTTGATGACGACGACGACGATGATAACGAAGGTGATGATAATGATGATGATGATGGTGATGACGATGATGACAATGAGGATGACGAGGAGGAGAAAACGGATGAGTAGGAGAAGGAAGAGGAGGAGGAGGAGGATGAAAATGATAATTGTGATGATGATGGCTGCGACGACGATAGTGATGATGACGATGACAATGATAAAGAATGACGTTGATAACGTTGATGATACATATACATATATATATATATATATATATGTATATATATATATATATGTGTGTGTGTATATATATACACATATATATATATATATACGTATATATAT
>NC_069001.1:14271025-14271362 GCF_001194135.2 Octopus bimaculoides | reverse complement strand
CTTTTAAATGTTCATATTCAAAAGAGACAGAGACTTCAAACTCGATATATCGATTTATTCACCACTCTGTTAACATTTCTGTGCCAAACTTATCCAGTGACTGGTCCATTGGATTTAGACATTTGGCACTTCTTCAGGAGTGGTTACCATTCGAACAAAACACGAAAAAACACATACATAACTATCATTAAATCCTTAGAATCTCGTTAGATTTTATCTTTGTTATTATAAGGGAGATAACTCTTTAATTTTCTATTTTTATTGCTCTCCTGTGGATTTCCACTAGATTAATTAATTATTTTGTTTATTTCTCTTTACTATACTATATTACCCGTTC
>NC_069001.1:14268283-14271015 GCF_001194135.2 Octopus bimaculoides | reverse complement strand
TTATTTTGTTTATTTCTCTTTACTATACTATATTACCCGTTCCTTTACCCGTATACATATGCATACATACACTTTACCCGTATACTTATCCATATATACATACAAAATCAAAGAGCTATCTCCCCTATAATAACAAAGATGAAATCTAACGAGATTCTAAGGATTTAATGATAGTTATGTATGTGTTTTTTCGTGTTTTGTTCGAATGGTAACCACTCCTGAAGAAGTGCCAAATGTCTAAATCCAATGGACCAGTCACTGGATAAGTTTTGCACAGAAATGTTAACATAGAGTGGTGAATAAATCGATATATCGAGTTTGAAGTCTCTATCTCTTTTGAATATGAACATTTAAAAGTTAAAAACCTTATAATATAAATATAAACTGTGAGAACGACCCTTAAGGAATCTAGTTAATGATCCCCTAAGGTAAGTTCTTATGCTATATTGGTAACGGTTGCTACATCCTCTGGAAAATTATTATATATATATAATATATATATATATATATATATATATACGCATGTGTGTGTGTGCGTGTGTGTTTACGTTTATGTAACTTTGCTGTTCGGTTGAAGAAACCGATAGAATGAGTACGAGGCTTTAAAAAATATAAGTACCGAGATCGATTCATTCGACTAAAAATTCAAGACAATGCTCCAGCATGGACGCAGTTAAATGACTGAAATAAGAAAAAAATAAAGATAAAAGATACGAGTTGTTACTTAATCTATGCAGCTTTTAATATTAAACAATAAAAACAGAAATATCGGACTGTTGAGTCATGTACATTTTATTTATCAAATCATCTCATAAGTAATATCCGGACTTCTATATTTTCAATTTGCAAACGCTTTAACAGCATTTCAAAATGGTCCAATGGCATTAAGTAATATTTATATGTACTTGGACATATTTAAACTAAATTTTATTTTGCATGATAATTTAATTTCATTAGTTATTGCTCTTCAAACATGGAAGTGTCTAATGAGCTTAGAGGCGCAAAACGCTTTATGAATTTAAAATATGGAATTCTGCTGTTGAAGCGACTCGAAATATTCACTCAGCTTATGGAGAAAAGTGCCTGAATGAAAGAATTTGCAGAAGATGATTTGTAAAATTCAGAAGTGGAGATTTCAGCCTTGAAGATGAGGTCCGAACAGGATGTCCAATTGAGTGTGATGACAAGCTCCTTTTGGCAGAACTTGAAAAAGATCATGCAGTTTCAGTTGAAGAATTAGCAAGCAATCTTCGTTCAAGTCATACAACTGTTCACCGCCATCTTCAGCAACTTCGAAAGGTCTCAAAACTCGGAAAATATGTGCCTCACGATTTCTTTGAAAGCAACCGCAAATCCTGAGTGGACATCTGCTGTTTTCTTCGTTCTCGTGAACTCCTTTTTGGGCAGACCGGTGACCGGTAGGAAAAATGGGTCTGTTATCAATATGTTAAGCGTTGTAGATATTGGCTTGGTGAAGGGGAAAAGGCCCAACCACAACCGAAAATGGAACTCCATGCTAAGAAGGTTCTCCTCTCTGGTGAGATCGCAAAGGAGTCATCCACTTTGAGTTGCTTCCAACTAATGCAGCAATCATGCACAAATCTACTGTCAACAATTAGAGTGTTTGAACTCCGCTTTGAAGAAATAAATCCCTGCTTTGATTATTCGAAAGGGAATGCTGTTTCATCGGGACAATGCAAGACCCCACACTGCAAAGATCTAAAAACTCAGCTGGCAGAAAATTGCTCATCCGCCTTATTCCTCAGTCCTTATTCCTTCAGATTACCATTTCTTCCATGGTTTACAGAATCATTTGGACGGATTAATCCATGAAAGAACTGAGGAAGCCGAAACTGACATTTCAAAGATTTTTTCACAAATGAAATTTTTAATCCCATTCGTGAAAAACTCTTTGGAGTAGATGAAAAGATGTTATAGATAATCATGGAACCTCTATGGACGATTAAGTTTCATTAAGATCTAAGATTTGATCACTTGTCTTCCTTGTTTAAAATCCGGACATTACTTACGGGATGACCCGATATTTAAAAGAATAACACGTTAACTTTTTCCTCCACCTTACAATCCTCCAGTTCCTTTTTATAACAATTCGGTGCTACTGTTATGAGTTAAAGTTCCGTGTTTCATTGAAAACTGGGATCGTTTTCTGAAAATCGTTTTAAAGAACAAGTTTCAGCAACAGAAATTTTATTTGGAGTCTAGTTTGGTAAGTATTAGTGACAGAAATTTTATTTGGTCTTACATAAGGTGGGATTTAAAATCAGGTTTACGGTATAGTCTTATTTCTCTACGACTTTAAATAAGATCTCCAATGTTAAAACTGGTTGACATAAAAGACTGAACAGAGACCACAGACTTACAATCTTTGACCTTACAAACAACTGTAGATAGATAAGTAAGATGAAAACGTTAAGAAGTTATCAGGACCACAACGGTTTACTTCAGATAGTTCGACTAGTCCATAAGTATGCTGGGTTCCCTGGGTACAACATAGATAGACACATGATAGATACATACATAAAGAGACAGACAGACAGGTAGATAGATAGATAGATAGATAGATATTGGAACAAAACACTCAAAAATATAATTTATATTTCATAATACATACGCGCATCTATTAACGCAAAATCATATACATTTATCTCTCTCTCTCTCTCTCTCTATATATATATATATATATATATATATATATATATATATATATATAT
>NC_069001.1:14266647-14268045 GCF_001194135.2 Octopus bimaculoides | reverse complement strand
TATATAAGAATTTACGTATATGTTTGTATATATGCATGCATACATGTTATATATACATATATGTATATACATCTGACATGAGACTAGAATCCAGAGTGACAGTAAGTATCTCTTCCCTGTCCCTCCCCTGCAACGCCAGACTACTTACACATACACACGCACGCACACACACACACACGCTCGCACATTCGCACACACACACACACACACACACACAATCCAATGTACAAATACGAGGAACCACATAAAAATCAGAGAAAGAAAGAAAGAAAGAAATACAGAGAGAGAGAGTGAAAGAGAAGGAGGAAGGGAGAGAGAGAAATAGGGAGAGTTGAGAAGCTGAAACATTTCAATACAAAGAAATGACAGAGCAAGCACTAAGAAACTTGATAATAGCGACTGACACGTGAGGAAAGATGGCGGCGGTGGTGATGGTGGTATTGGTGGGTGGGGAGTAGGGAATGGAGTGGGGTACAGCAATCGTAAGGGTGGAGGAGTTGGGGGAGAGAATGACATCACTGGGTGCCGGGTATTGCAGTTTTGGGAAATGTGTGTGAGGTGCTTGCGTTGATATACCCACCTCCTCTATGCTTTTTATATACACTCGTAGCGTATCAATGTGCATTTTTGAGCGTGTGTGTACGTCTATGTGTGTATTTGTGTATGCGTTCATGCGTATGTTTGTATATATGTATAATTGTATATATATATGTGTGTATATGTGCAAATGTGCTCAGTGTACTTGGGCGTGCGTTCATAGATTTGTGTGTATGTGCGTGAATATGTATATACACATTAGGATAATTATATTTATTTGGATAGAAAGACCATATACAGACCATGAAAGGCATTTTCAATGTAAGCTTTACATACAAAGGCATACACAGGTTTGTATATGTACACACACACATACACACGCACACACCAATACATTTAGATAGATAGATAGATAGATACGTATTTATGTATAATACAAACTTTATAAAAGTAGACACGTCTAATTGTCTTAATATGCAATGCCTTCCTCAATTAATACATTTCAACATATTTTGTAATGTATTAACTGAGGAAGGCCTTACACAAGGGATTTACATTTATTGCACAATGATCTGAAACATGCATGTCAAATGCTTTGAAATATCATTTTCGGTTTGATTATATATATATATATATATATGAGTGTGTGTGTGTGTGTGCATATATATATATTTTTTTTCCTTGTTTCTTTCTGTGTTCCTATTAGTTGAAGAGCGTAGGCTCGAAACGTCAAAGACTTTCTCTATTCCCGAGCGTTATACTAATACATCCATTTGTTGTTTACACCACCTGTCTTCGTCTGTTGTTTTTTTTTTCGTAAATTCTCCTATACATATATATATATATATATATATATATATA
>NC_069001.1:14265492-14266204 GCF_001194135.2 Octopus bimaculoides | reverse complement strand
TAAGATGTTCAACTTCAATAGAATGTTCCTCGTGCCATTCAGTAACAAGTGTAGCTGTGTGAATCCTGAAAGATTGCGTTTCCCTCTGGAAACATTTCCGCAAGCATTGGATGAATTTCATCAGATCAAATACTTAAATAGACTTGACTATTAATTCTGCCATGAAGGCAAACCATTGGGCCGGCGGATTTCCAAGATAGAGCTACCTAGATCATCGCAGATCCTCTTTCATGTTTAACAGTTGGGAGAAGGCATTTTGGGTCAAATGCTTCTTTTGGCTATCTCCACATGTATACTCGACTGGTGGTCGAAAATAAGGTAAAGGATGACTCGTCCGAGAAAATAACATTCTTCCACTGCTGTAGGGACCAATTCTGTAGATTTTTTTACTCCACTTGAGACGCTTTGCAACGTTTGCTTTTGAAAATAGTGGTTTTCTGATTGTAGCCTTCCCATGAAATCTGGCTTTGTGCAGCTCCCGGTGAATAGTTTTTATGGAAACTGGATTCTTGAAGTTGTCACTAAGCTCTGCAGTAATTTTAGGAGCTGTACATATATAATCCTTTCTAACAATTTGCATAAGTGTCTGATGGTTCCTATCTGAAAGTTTTGGTTTTCTCCCGGATTGACTAAGGCATACTTTTTGTTGTTGTGTAATCGACCCGATCCCTTTGTCCTTGTTTGTCTCCTCTATGTTTAGCCCCCCCCCCCC
>NC_069001.1:14264009-14265257 GCF_001194135.2 Octopus bimaculoides | reverse complement strand
ACACACACACACACACACATGTATATATATATATATATATATATATATATTTTTTTTTTCAGAGAGCAAAATCATTGACTTTTCTATCTGTACTTGTCTTCAATCTATATTTTACTTTGAGGACCAATCAAAGGAAACTCTACCTACCAGTCCTCTTCGCAGTTTTTTTTCAGCTTTCATAAACCTACGCACCAGTTCCAAATACTGGTTATATGCCCTACAAATTACATTTATATTGTACTTATATATAATTATTAGTGTGTGTGTGCGTTTGTGCGAGTGTATGTGTATTCCAGTGTTTGTATAAGAGCATGTATATGCATATAGTGCATATACACATACGCGTGTATGTATGCATTTATGTAAGTACATATGTATGTGTATGTATGTATATATATATATACACATATATATTTACATATATGTATACGTATACATATTAATATATGTATAGCTGTAGTAATATATATATATAAATGAATCATATAAATATTTTATAGGCATGCACACACACGTGCATACATACATTTATATACATACATACAAACATACACACATTCATACATACATAAATAAATGCATGCATACATACATACATACATACATCCATACATACATACACACATACACACATAGGTGGAAGGAACGGCAACTATGACGGTGTGACAACTTCGCTGTGAGTGAAAGAATTCTTCGCCGTTGCAAACTTGTAAAATTGTATTTTACCATTTTCCCAATAGTTTGCAGCAGCAGCAGAAAATGAAAGACTTTCTGAAGAAATAAACTACCCAACACTTCCACGATGGCGATACGATGTGTTACACTCTTTCTGCCTACTCAGTATTTGGTAATTGCGTTAAAACTGGTTAAAAGAAAATAGTAGACATATTGAGAATGATTTCGTCTTTTGGTTTCGCCTTTTTTTATTTTTTAGTTTCGTTCTTTTGTTTGGGGATTTATTGGTGTTTTTGTTTTGCTTTCTATGTTTGCTCTTTGTTGTTATTTTCTTTTTATTGTTGCTAGACGTACTGATGTAATATGATATAATTTTGTAAAATTATGTCTGTATGCATGCATGCATACATACATACATACATACATATATATGTGTGGGTATGAATGTATATGAGTGTATACACATACATACACACAAACGCACACACATATACAGAGATATTTATATACCTACATAAATATACACGTATAAAAATATATTTGCATATATATATATATATATATATATATATA
>NC_069001.1:14262498-14263602 GCF_001194135.2 Octopus bimaculoides | reverse complement strand
ATATATATTTATATATACGCTTCTAGTTTTAATATGCATAGATAGATAGATAGGTAGATAGCCACATCCCTCGTGGACATCAACTCTAACTCAGGACTACTTTACGTCTTTCATTAGTGTTTTCATTGCTACGTTCTTGGGTCAGCTGCATAGTTTACCAACCCGGGTGCCGAATATTTTTTATACGAGACCCCACTTGTGTTGGTGACCATTGGCTCACAGTGAGCTCATCCGTCCTTTGGCAGGTCTTAATTTTAGTCAGGCAGTGTCCACAGCATCTTTACTACCTAGAAAGCCAGTTAGTATGGGGATGGTTTATTCACCGACCACCCGACCATGAAACAAGTCGTACTAAATTACATGGTACTAGTGGCAGGGGTGATGGTGTTAACACGGCACCAGTGGGCGGAAGACTCCGGGTAAGGCTTCCGAATGAGTTGCCTGTTAGGGCGAAATAACCTGTTCAGGTCAACAGCCTGGTGTTCTGGGCCAATGCGTGTCTCAGGTAGAAACGTACAGTTGTAGCTACCAGCTTGGGGAGGAAAGGGCGCTACCAAGCTGACTTGATACATTCAGGATAAGGACAACTAAACCAGAACTTATATCGGATCGGTTGGCGCCCGGGTTGACATCTAAGAGTGGACATTTTCTAGTTTTGCCGACTCACAGAGAACAACAGATGACCGAGGGAAAATGGCGAAATCTGGTTGCGACGTCATCATCGAATGCTCCAACTATCACACGGACTTTATTCTTTTTCTTCTTCTTCTTCGTCTTCTTCTTAATATCCTCATCATCATCATTATTATTATTATTATTATTATTATTATTATTATTTATTATTAATTTTATTATTTGTGAGTGAAATGCTTGTAGCCATGAATTGAAACTCTGACGTAGCTTTCACTTTACATCTTTCACAGCCTTTGAAGATAGAGTGAGAGAGAGAGGAGGGAGACAAACAGAAAGGGGTGGGAGGTATTGAAACCCGTCGTTTATCGTATGGATCAATACATCATTGAGAAATGAGAAATAGTGAAATCACGTGATCACCAATCTGAATTTTCAAGGAAGAAACCCTGCAGTGTAGATTTAAGGGTTATG
>NC_069001.1:14253122-14260303 GCF_001194135.2 Octopus bimaculoides | reverse complement strand
TATATATATATATATATATATATATATATATATATATATAATGTGTTTGTGTATATGTTTGTGTGTCTGTGTTTGTCCCCCCAGCATCACTTGACATCCGATGCTGGTGTGTTTACGTCCCCGTTACTTAACGGTTCGGCAAAAGAGACCGATAGAATAAGTACTAGGCTTCCAAAGAATAAGTCCTGGGGTCTATTTGCTCGACTAAAGGCGGTGCTCCAGCATGGCCGCTGTCAAATGACTGAAATAAGTAAAAGAGTAAAAGAGTAAGAGTAAACTGTAGACAAGCAAGGAAAAAAAATGAAAATATATCCCAACTGCAGATGACACCAGGTAGTCCAAACTGTGCGAGTGCTTTACTCAACACATCAGTACACTACTTGACGTATACTCATTAGTCCACAATATTACATATAGACTTATATAAATATATACGTGTGTGTGTGTGTGTGTGTGTGTGTGTGTGTGTGTGTGTGTGTGTGTGTGTGTGTGTGTGTGTGTGTGTGTGTGTGTGTGTGTGTGTGTGTGTGTGTGTGTGTGTGTGTGTGTATAGACACACCTACACAGATGTACCCTCGCACGAACGCACAAAACACATACACGCACACACTTTAGTACACAGCTACTACAACATGGTGACATAACGCAGTTTGGTGTTTCAATAAGAAATTTTATAAAATTACGCTAGTTCTTACGATATTCCTCACACACCCTGTCAACTAATGCTAAATTGCAGAAAGGGGTACGGTAGACAGGGGTACGTCAGGCAGGGAAGAAAGAAAGGGAATGACAGGCAAAGAGTTAATCAATCAAAGTGCATAATTTCCTCTTCGACTTTATTTTTCTGGTGTGATCGATATTTGATCGAGAACATGATCTGTCTCGTGTACCTAGTGCCTTGAACATGAACCTATCCGACAGGAAATGATTCCCTCGCACAAACAAAAAGCGAAAAATATAGAAAATATATGAGAAAGAAAACAAAAATAAATGCATAATCATGTAAAAAAATGCAAAATGAAAAAATGACTAAAAGAAAAAGCTAAATATAAAAAGTAAAATTTAAAATTAAATAAAAGCATAAAGGTTTTTTTTAAATAATAAAACGGAAGGAAAAAGTTTCTTAAATGCAGTAAAAAAAGAAAAAAGATAAAAGTAATAAAAATAAATAGTTAAAAAGGAAGAAATAAATAATGAAATACAATAAAAAAGAAAAGAATAATAAAATTTTAAAAAGGGGGAACTAGATAAAATAAAATGAAAAACAAGAAAATATAAAATACAAACAAACATATTTTCATGTATAACTATAAAATAAAGCAATAAAAAAGAACATATTGTAAAAAAACAAAAACAAAGCAGAACAAAAATAATGTAGTCGGGTGTGTTTGTCCCACGTAGTTCGTTAATGATTTTGGTGTAAAAGACCCAGGATACAAGCGAAAAATGATGTCAAAAATTGGGATTAAATCCCTATAAATATCATAACGACTTCTTCGTTTTTGTTATCGATATTGTGGTCGATATTGTTGTGATTGTTATTGTTTTTGTTGTTGTTGTCGTCGATGTTATCATTGTTAGTAATGTGGGTGTCGATGCTGCTGCTATTGTAGTTGCTGCTGCTGCTGCTGCTGCTGCTGTTGGTGTTATCTGTGTTTTGTTTTTGTTTCTTTGCCGTCAACGTAGTCGTTATTATTATTATTAATAGTGCTGTTAGTGTTGTGCCTGTTATCTTTCTGGTTGTACATGCTGTTCTCGTTCTTGTTGATGTTGTAGTGATTGTTGTCGTAGAAGTTGTTATTGGTCTGGGAGGCGCAATGGCCCAGTGGTTAGGGCAGCAGACTCGCGGTCATAGGATCGCGGTTTCGATTCCCAGACCGGGCGTTGTGAGTGCTTATTGAGCGAAAACACCTAAGGCTCCACGAGGCTCCGGCAGGGGATGGTGGCGAACCCTGCTGTACTCTTTCACCACAAGTTTCTCTCACTCTTACTTCCTGTTTCTGTTGTGCCTGTAATTCAAAGGGCCAGCCTTGTCACACTGTGTCTCGCTGAATATCCCCGAGAACTGCGTTGAGGGTACACGTGTCTGTGGAGTGCTCAGCCACTTGCACGTTAATTTCACGAGCAGGCTGTTCCGTTGATCGGATCAACTGGAACCCTCGACGTCGTAAGCGACGGAGTGCCAACAACTGTTATTCGTCTAGTTGTTGTTGTGTTCGTTTGCCTCTGTTGTTTTAGTTATTCAGCCCTTCGTCGCCCTTGAGCAGATCTCTAATCAAAGTCCTTCATGTAATGCCCAGCTCCGCCATTTTGTTTTGCAAATGCATTTAGCACTACATTACTCAATACCTTTTACTTCTAAGATTATAAAGAAACATTTGAGAGATATTTCGCTGCTATGTCTAACAGGTCAAACGTCTGCGTAGGGGCGTTCCTCATAGGACGTGTGATAATTTTGATGACGTAATGAACAATACACACACATACATACATACATACATACATACATACATCTGATTGATAACATACATATATATATATATATATATATATATATATATGCGCATATATACATACATAAATGTACATGCTTACATATATTACATATATATATGTATATACATATGCATATATGGGTACAGGACATCAAAAACCGTGAACAACATGAAAAACGAGAACATGAGAAACAAAGACATGGAAAGCGAACTTTTTTTTTTTCGAACAACGAAAGAAACAAATAGATAAGCGAGACAGGCAATATAAAGAACGATCTCTTCATCAGTTGTCCACTGCTCTATCTTACTACACATTTCGAACGTTAGAACAAGATGTGTCTTCGTCAAAACATTCGTCCCCGCAAAGCAAATTAAATAAAATTTGGGATTTGCAGAGGGTTAAAGTTGGTAACAAAAACAGGACAGTTAAAACAAATGCTTTAGAAATTGTCGCTTGAAGTCCAACCTCGTTCATGACTACCGTTGACCTCCCAAACGAATGAAACCATGAAAAGTCATGAACTGATCTTGGCGGACCGTCATCGAATAATTGACTAACTTGTTGATGTGACTAGTGTGTCCTGAAGCTCCTGCCAACGAATTTTGAACGAGGAATTGCGAATGAAAAGTTTTGCAGCAAAATTTGTGCCTCGCTTGCTCACTGAAGATCAAAAGCAGTCACGGCTGAATGCATATCGTGAACTGAAAAAAACAGTTGGAAGTTGATCCAGATCTTTTTTGCAAAGGTCATCACTGGTGACGAAAGCTGGTGCTACATGGTTTGCAGATGTGGAAGAGGTGAAGAAAAAAACGATGGAGGCGTTGAAAGGCATCACTTCGTAAGAATTCCAGCACTGCTTCGAATAGCGAAAAACGGGTCTGTGTCGGTACATTGCTTTAAAGGGAGAATATTTTGAAGGCGATAAGTGTAAACATGTGAATAAAATAATATTGCATAACTCCGGCTTCTTCCCCCCTCCCTTCGTATATGTGTGCGCACATGTGTGTGTGTATATATATGGATATACATGTATATGTATATAATCGTGGCACTCCGTCGGTTACGACGACGAGGGTTTCAGTTGATCCAATGAACGGAACTACCCGCTCGTGAAATTAACGTGCAAGTGGCTGAGCACTCCACAGACACGTGTACCCTTAATGTAGTTCTCGGGGAGATTTAGCGTGACACAGTGTGTGACAGAGCTGGCCCTTTGAATTACAGGCACAACAGAAACAGGAAGTAAGAGTGAGAGAAAGTTGTGGTGAAAGAGTACAGCAGGGTTTGCCACCATCATGGAGCTTCAGGTGTTTTTTGCTCAATAAACAATCACTAACCACTGGGCCATTGCGCCTCCACGTATATATAATATACGTACAGGACATACATAATACACACAAACATACACACACGTACAGACACATTCTTCTATTCATGTAATCTTTGATAATGTTTCAACTATTTAACTGCGGCTATGCTGGAGCACCGCATTTAGTCGAACAAATCGACCCCTGGACTTATTCTTTGAAAGCCTAGTACTTATTTCATCGGTCTTTTTTGCCAAACCGCTAGGTTACGAGGACGTAAATTCACCAACATCGGTTGTAAAGTGACGATGAAAGAATAAACACAAACACACAAATACACATACACGCGCGCGCGCACATACACACACACACACACATATATATATATACATATATACGACGAGTTCCTTTCAGTTTCCGTCTACCAAATCCACTCACAAGGGTTTGGTTGGCCGAGGCTATAGTAGAAGTCACTTGCACGAGGTGTCACGTAATGTGACTGAACCTGGAACCATGTGGTTGGGGAGCAAGCTTGCGCCGATATATATATATATATATATATATATATATATATATATATATAATATCATCAAAGCTACTAATGTTTTTGACAGTCGACGTTTGTTGGGTGAATAGGAAATTTTATCTATCCATTCATTCAATCAGCCATCTTCTCCAACCACTATTCTTGGGAGGGCTGTAGTGGGTGTATAACGTCCTCAAGTATCTCTATAGAGTATCACCAGAAGCAACTATCATTAGATTTTCCAGCAGGATTCGCGGACCCGATTAACTAAGACTTTAGAATTTCATCAGAAATTTCGCTGTTATGTCGTCTACCAAGCTCTTATGACTTTCAAGCTATAGTCTTGTATGGATCAGTATTTTGGGTCCTCTATCGATCACATACCAATCATTTTGATGTTTTTCACAAGCAATGCCTTTGGATCATTTATAGATGCAGCTTGAAGAAAATAATATTGAACTCTGGCCTATTCTCTAAATATAGAATTAGTGGAATTGAATATTTTACAATCCCAGTTATGAAAAATTGGTCATATTGTAAAACTAATTAACAGAATTCAAAAAGCCTTTATGTATAATCATGTCCATAGCACTGTCTAACACGAGTTTTGTCCTTGGATGCTGACTGTTATTTACTATTTGCTTACCCCTAGAAAGTATGAAAAATGGCTAAAATTTCTGTCAAACTTTGCTTGTGTTACATCTATTCAAACCCCCAAAGAATCCATCTCAACACAAGGATATGATGCTCCCCCACTACTCCTGCTCATGATGAGAGATGTACATATTGTCAGCCACTAAGGGACATGCTCAAGTGGTTAAGGTGAAGCAATTGACAAGTAAATTCGTGGTACTGAACAGAATATTTGTTATAACGATATTTCTGCTTCAGAAACTCAACGCTGAATCTTATCTGAAATGTAATGGAAAATAGTTTCAAAACATTGATGTCCAGATCACAAAAGCAAAGTCTGAAGATAATAGTAGTAATTTCCTTTGATTTCCAGATAGAAGCAAATAATAAATAACATTTACTGGCCAAACACAAAGAAAATTTAATTTTGTTACACAGTGTAATGAAAGAAGCATTCGGAGACCAGGGTTTAATAATTACAAGGATAGGCTCAAAGTTAACCGGAAAGTGACAAAGATTGCTCCAGAAACATTTTAAAAAAGTAACTGCACTAAATCGTTACGAATGGATGCTAACTTGCTATAAAACCATAAAGAACTATGAATTGGGCTGTCTGGAGCATCTTAAAGAATTGAGAGCAAACAATGACTCGAAAAATCATGCTAGCTGCTTTGTACATCGGTCCTTTCTTATGTCCAATTTGTGGACTTGTCTGTAAATCGTTGGCTTAATAGAATTTTCATAAAAAAACGGTAGATTTCAGAATTAAAGAAAAATATATTTTGAAAATGCTATACACGTGGAAATCGACAGAAGAATCCATCTTTACATACATATGTATGTATGGATGGATGGATTGGTTGGATTTATATAGAGATAGAGAGAGATGAATAGATAGCGGGAGAAATATAGGCATACACATATATATGCATCTATGTACATATATAGGTATATACATGTGTGTGTGTGCATGTAACTATATGTATACTTAAATATGTACCGTACATATGTATATATGTGTGTGTCAATGTGTGTGTCAATGTGTGTGTGTGTGTGTGTGCGTGTGTGTGTGTGTGTGTGTGTATATATATATATATATATATATATATATATATATATATATATATACATATATATATATATATATGAAATTAATTTGTGTAAGAATCAATAAGAAGAGTCCTCCATCTAATGAGAGTCTGATATTGCTATAACTGCTGCATAGTACATGCATTATATGCGCTGCTAATTGTTTCACGTACACGAGTACGCTCGTCAGGCACTGATTGAACTATGCAACCAAGAGGTTTACATTTAAATAGAGGACAGGTGTGGAGCGGTACGAACGCAAAACGTACTTAATGGAAAATTCCACCATGATGAGTGAATGAATAATAAAGAAAAAAAATTAAAATTAAAAATTTTAGATAAATAATTAAGTAAATAAAAATTATATAAAAGATAGTAAAAGGTACATTCACTATAAATTTAAAATATGTGAAGGCGCATGGCTCAGCGGTTAGAGCGTCGAGATTACGGTCGTGAGGTTGTGAGTTCGATTCCCGGACCGGGCTGCGTGTTGTGTTCTTGAGCAAGACACTTTATTTTACGTTACTCCAGTTAACTCAGCTGTACAAATGGGTTGTGATATCGCTGGTCCCAGGTTGTATCAGTTTTTGCCTTTCCCTTGGATAACATTAGTGGTGGGGAGACGGGAGGCTGATATGCATAGGCGACTGCTGGCCTTCCACTAACAACCTTGCCCAGACTTGTGCCTCGGAGGGTAACTTTCTAGGTGCAATCCCATGGGCATTTATCACCGAAGGGGGTCTCCTCCTCATTAAAATATAATTCTAAAAAACTATAAAAGCGCGAATAAAAAGTACGATGGAAATACAAAATATAATTGTATATATATAAATATAAAAGAAAAACTGACATTATATTATATATACGAAGATTCTAAAGAGCCCAATGACTATACGTTCAACTCATACATACACAAAGCCACATATATATATATACATATATTTATAAAGATATATATATGTATGCATATGTGTATATGTATACATATATACATACATACATGCATATATAAACATATATACATACATAAATATATATATATATATATATACACACATACATACATATATATATATATATATATATATACACATACATATATATATACACATACATACATACATATATAT
>NC_069001.1:14251603-14252137 GCF_001194135.2 Octopus bimaculoides | reverse complement strand
ATATATATATATATATATATATATATATATATATATATATATAAACATGTGTGTTTGTGTGCGTGTGTGTGTGAGAGAGAGAGAGTGCATAAATAGATAGATAGATATAGATAGATAGATAGACAGGTAGATAGATGGATGGATAGATAGATAGTATTTCACTCTAAGGCTAGCAAGTTGAAGGGGACATCGACCTCAGTATTTGACTCGTGCTATTTTGTCGACCCTGAGGGGATGAAAATCAAATTCGATTTCGGCGGAGTTTGAACTCATAATGTATTAAATCGGAAACATTACTGCTAAAACTTTTGTCCGACTTGCTAACAGTTCTGCCAGTTCGTTGTCCTAGATAGATAACAACATATTTCTTACTTTTTCCTACGTTTTAGTCATTAGACTGCGGCCATCCTGGGACACTGCCTTGAAGAAGTTTTAGTCGAATGAAAGGAGCCCTGAACTTCTTTTTAAGCCTGGTACTTACTCTATTGATTTCTTTGCCGAACCGCTAAGTTACACACACACACACACACACAC
>NC_069001.1:14250524-14251593 GCF_001194135.2 Octopus bimaculoides | reverse complement strand
ATATATATATATATACGAAGGGCTTCTTTTAGGTTATGTCTATCAAATCCACTTACATAGCTTTAGTTCCGGGGGACCTTCATCTTCAAGACATCAGAACAACACTAACTGAGAAACACTTATAGACAATGGAATTAAGAGTGCCAAGAAATTAGGCATTAAAACACTAAGGGATCTAAAATTGCACAACGTTCTGAAAACACATAAATTCATCAAATGCAAAAAGCAACACAAATCAATGAAAATGCGAAGCTTTACACAACAACCACAAAACTGATGATTAAAAAATGCGGACGCCGAAATTGTGGAACATGCCGCAACCCGCTTGAAGGCTCAGGATTACTATTCAAACAAGGAGAGAGGTTCACAATTAAAACCAACTTCACTTGTGCTTCCCAGAATCTAATTTATGTTATAATCTGTTCAGGTTGTGGATATAACTATATAGGACAGACAAGTATGCACTGAGACGGAGAACCATACTACATAAGGAACGTTTCCCACATTACAGACATTCCTTTGAAGGAACACATAGAGATATATGCAGATAATATCCAACCAAACTTCACAGTTTTCCCCATCTACCAGTGCAAAGAAACAGTTTCTGTACGAGAACGTTTAAATAAGGAAAATATATTTATCGAAACATACAGAACATACCTAAATATGAACGCGTGGCCAACTTTGGTCTCAGTATATATTTTAATTCATGTTCACATACCCAGCACTGTAGATTTTTCACCACACTACTTTAGCTTTTAAGTTTTTTGTATATTTATTTAACCTCTTCCCCCAAAGATGAGCAATTAACTCCCCTGTCCCGAATAATATTGATTACCAATTACCTCCCTTTGGATTTTTTCTAATTGTTGATTCCTTCACAAACTACCATACATAACATGGACTAAAATCTTCTTAAGAAAATACGAAATTACAATAATTTCAATGTCATGATTAGCGAATTCGAAACCGGTCGACAAACAATACTCTTTCACTTAGTTTAATATATTTTAAAATATATTAAACTATGTAAACTGTGTGTATTTTCCTTCTTTTATTTCATATATAT
>NC_069001.1:14246756-14250460 GCF_001194135.2 Octopus bimaculoides | reverse complement strand
ATATATATATATATATATATATATATATAATCTACATTACAACTCACGACGCGGGGATAATCGAAATTATCTTCCTCCCTTTTGCTCACTATAAATATATATATATAGGACTCACCGATAAGGAATACGACTATATGACTAACTTTAAAAGTAAATCCAGTCAATTTTACGGTATTCTTAAGATACACAAAAAGTGAAAAAATAAGTAACCCATGCAGGGGAGCCACAGATATAATAGTGAAGGTACCCTCATCTAATAACCTCATATTAAGACCTATATTAATAGACCCCGCATGCGAAACGTTTTACAGTGAAAATCAACTTCCCAAGTGCTTCGGAAAACCTGATAGATGTGTTAACTTGCTCAGGGAATCGAGAGCTATACGTTGGTCAAACTAAAAACAGCCTACGCCAGAGGATCCTAAAATACGGAAATACAGAAAAGCAGCATTAAGTGAACACATCTACATTTGTGCCTCTAATGAAGAATCCAACTTTAGAATGTTTCCCTTCTATAAATTTAGGGACAATGCAACCTATAATCAGCGCATTGGCAAAGAATCATATAATTTTACCGCAATATGTAAATCTCTTTTGAATGCTTCCACCGCAGATGACACTACTACAGGGCTGTTTGAATAATCCCCACGGATATATAAAAAATTATAGATATTTTTTAGAACAGTCGCTATCCACGAAGTTCTTCAGAACATTCTCTGCTACTACTCAACAGGTCACTTTGAGGCACTTGACCATTACAGTAGATCCCACGGAGAGCTAAGTCATACCACTCCCGTCTTCTTCTATTTCTTCTTCTCCTTCGTCTTCTTTTTCCTCTTCTCCTTCTCCTTCTTCTTCTTTTTCTCCTTCTTTCTCCTCCTCCTCATCTTCTTCTTCGCCTTCTCCTTCTTCGGCTGTTGCTGCTTAAACCATCAAACGTCAGAACCAAATAGATATCTGCACTCATAAACACGATGATTCAGAACTACGACCTACCTCACGAGCCTTTACAAAGGAAAAGAGAGAGAGACAGAGAGAAAAAAGGAAACTGTCCCACCCATTTGAAGACTATGGAAATATTTGCAGCACATTTGATTTAATTTTTTTCTTCAATTGAATTGTTTTTCTTCTTAATTAATATCCACCTTTCTTTTACTCTTAGTTGAAAAACTAGAAAAGACAGAAACCAGTACTAACTATTTCAAAACGTATTTCATGATTAAATTATTTTAGCATTTTCTCCTTTGTCTTATTTTCCTTATATATGTGTTTGTCTGTGTATGCGTGTACGTGTGTGTATTTTTATGGATGTGTATGTATACATATGTATATACATACATACGCACACACATACATACATACATTCTTGCATACATACATACAGACAATATATATATATATATATATATATATATATATATATATATATATAGTGGCCTGTGTGTGTTCTGTACTCTGGTTATTATTATTTTTTTGTCTACGTTTTGTTTGCAATGTCCTGTACCCAGATATGCACCTATATATACAGATAGATGGAGTGTAACTAGAAGCTTTATTTACCACAACAACCGTTTTGGATGCCTTCTGCACTGCTCCCAAGTGGGTGGGGGGACGATGTAATGACGTCAGATGCATCGCACAGTGGGGGAACCCTCATCAGGTGACGTAATATGCTCCAAAAGTTAAATTTAACTTTATATATGTATATATGTAGTAGAAGAAAGAACCTAAATCCTTCAATGGGATGTCAAACATCCAAGTTCGCCGGATCAACCCAAAGCAAAGACTATATATAAATCTATACAGTCAATATTGGTACAATAAATAAAGGAATTTTTCTGCAATTATATTCTCACTTGTTTTGATTTGTTTATATGTAAGGGAAACTACTCTTTTTACTTGACGGAAGCCATTTGTAAATATACGGTATTTTTTTCTTTTAATATCCTAGTTTTAACTTTGAATTATTGTACCGATTACGTTCTTGTGAATAATACATTGGTTTTTAAGTTTTTAATTCGTTAGCTCTATAATACTTAGTTGTTAATTGTTTATTTTTTTCATTAACTTATCTGTAGGTTGATTGTCTATTTTGTTTCGAATAGACGGAAACTGCAAATGTCATTAACAAGTATTTATAAATTCTGAATTCTCATTTGAATTAATGCTGAAGTGTATTTATATATATTTCTCTGTTTTTGATCGGTCTGGTGTTTGGTTAATTTCTTTCTTTCATAATCTAATTGTTTGCTCCTTCCTGGGCTGTTGTAAAGGTCTTTATATTTGTTGTTAGAACTCATTTATTCCAGTAATGAACTTCTGAGGAAAAGCCTAAGTTGTGATATCAAAAGGATTATACTTCGTTTTGTTTTGAATTAATTAGGCTTGAAAACAACCTGTAGAATTTTTATTGGATAAATATACCAACTTGGAATAAAGTAACGTCTACATTTCTATTTTTCCTTTCCTTATTATACTTTATATATATATATATATATATATATATATATATATATATACACAGACAGACATGCAGGAAGTAAATAGACACCTTTAATTTTCAAAACCTTTTATTTAATACGCAAAGCGGACAATTGAAATATAATCGATAGGTAGGACTACATACTTTAGTATTTAGTTGACATTCCCTTTGCAGTTTTTAATTCAGAAACTCTTTTTGGCATTGAACTGATGAACTTTGTGATTGTCTCTTGTTGAATTTCTGCCCACCTTTCACGCAACAATCGAAACTATTCATCTTTAGATTTAGGTTTCTGTCGAGTTTTTCGAATAGCTCTATCTAGTATGCTCCAAACATTTTCAATTGAGTTCCTGTCAGGCGATTGGCTCGGTCAAGGAAGCTTTTTGATCTCATTTTCAGTCAGCCATTGTCGATTCCTTTACGCTGTGTGGCATGGAGCCCCATCTTCCATAATTAAAAACTCATTTTTCGTTATGTTATCGTGTGAATACATCGAAAGTAGTCCTTGCTTTAGTATTTCGATGTATTTTTCAGAGTTCTTGGTACCAAAACATTCGATCAGCTCAGAACGACCATTGCTGGTGACAGCTTCCCATACCATTACCGAGATACTGCCATGTTTCACAGTTGGTTGGAGTCGTTTCAAATCAAATTCTTGACTGGGAAGCCTCCAGACCCAAACACATCCACTGTCTGAAAATAATGCAAATCTGGATTCATCTGAGAAAATCACTCTATCTCAAAATGAACTGGATTTTTCTGACATCTCCTTAGCACATTTCTTTCTTTTCAAGATATTAATTGGTTGAAGGAGAGGTTTTCTTGTAACTGCTCGTCCATAATACCCAAGCTTATGCAGATATGTGACACACGATCTTGGACTAACTTCTAGCTGTTTTCCAATCTTAGAAGCCTTCGAACGGGGTTCGTTTTCCACAATTCTCTTCAAACAGCGAACTTCCTTTCTGAGGGCCCAGGTCGGCCGGGACGAGAATCTGTTGATTCTTTTCCTTGGCTTTTGAATTGCACTATATAATTCTATTTACAGTAGCAAGAGGAATTTTAAGATTTTCGGCAATTTTTCGCTGGCTAAGACCAACCTCAGATTGCCCAACAATACGACCTCTTTGAAAATCTGACGGTTCTGCTGAATTTTTTTGTGCGTGGCATGGCTACTCTTCGTTTAATAAAATGTTTAATATAATAGCGCCTGGAATGAAAA
>NC_069001.1:14240705-14245823 GCF_001194135.2 Octopus bimaculoides | reverse complement strand
GATGCAGCTGTGCATCGTTAACCAATTACAGATGTCCTCTTGGTGGGGTTTAAAAATCACAGTAAACTCCGTTCGAACGGAACAGCCATGTTGAAATGGCTACGAACATTACTTGTTGTGTGTATATATATATATATATATATATATATATATATAATGAACATTTACTTGTTTCTATCATTTGACTGCGCCATGCTGGAGTCTTTTGCAGAGCCGCTAGATTACGGGATGTAAGCACACCGACATCGGCTGTCAAGTAATCGTGGGGGAACAAACATATTTGTGTGTGTTTATGTATTACATATATTATATCTGTCTATCTATATACACTAAATATATGTACAAGTTATATAAATATATATACATATACATGTTGAGATTGACATAGATAGATATATAGATAGATAGACAGACACAGAGAGAGAGAGAGAGAGAGAGAGAGAGAGAGAGAGAGAGAGAGAGAGGGGCAGGCAGGCAGGCAGGCAAACAGACAAGGAGAGTGAGAGACACAGGCAGACAGACAGGCAGACAAGCAGATGAACATACAGCCAGATAGAACAGTGACAAAAGGGAAAGTGAGAGAAAGTGACAAGCTAAGCGTTAATAAAGGCTTAATGACGTTGGAGACTCTCTCCGAAAAACTGAATAGATAAACAAATACAGACAAGGAAACGAATAAATGAATAAATAAATAAAAATAAATAAATTGAATAAACCGACAGCAAACTACGACGGCGAAATGGCAGCCATGTTTGTGAGTTGTGTTAAGATATTTGTTAAGAGAAGTGAGAGCAGGTATGTATCGGTGAAGAATCCTTGCTAATCCAATAAGCGGTACCAAAGCTGGCGAGTTGTCGTGTGAAACGGCAGAAAGAAAAGGGTTAAGCTGACAAAACAAAAAGGAAAACAAAAACAAACTAATAGAGAATGATACAAATTAAGAGAAAGAAGAATCCCCGCGAAGACATAGAAAGAAAAAGGAAAATGGCGCCGAGTTAGTAAGTAAGAGAGGTGTTAATGGGGTATGAGATAAGGGTGAGTAAGACAGGGTGTGTGCTTAAAGGTGGGATAAAAAACAAATCGAAGAAACCAGATATGACAAGTGCTATGTTTTGTTCTTGATTTTGTTGCTGTTGTTGTTTTCGGTTCTCTGTCTTCTTTCTTTTATTCTTCCTTTATTTCTATCCTTATTTCTTTCTTTCCATCTTTCTTTCTTTCATTCGTTCGTTTGTTCGGTCTTTCCTTTCTCTCGCAGACTTCAGTCAAATGAATTTATCTGTGAATATTGGCAGAAAGATTGTAACCGTTTTAGGGGGTCTTTTGAAAAGTTTAGTTTCGAAAATACGGCAGCGAAAAATATTGCATAACGCGCAGGAGCACGCCTACACGTACACACACACAAGCGCGCGCACACACACACACACACACACACACACACACACACACACACACACACACACACAGACATATAAATGCGCATAGATATGCATGCAAACATACGTGCGAACATACTCGTGTGTACGTCTGTCTGTCTGTCTGTCTGTATGTATGTATGTATGTATGCATGTATGTACGTACGTATGTATATGCTTATGCCTCTGTTTGTCAACATATATGTATTTATATACATATATACAATACAGACAGAGACAGACAGACAAATAGATAGATGTAGATAGATAGATACATCTAGATAGATAGATAGATAGATAAATAGATTTAGAGAGATAAGCAGATAGATAGACAGACGGATCGCTACATAGATAGATAGATAGAAAGAGAACGGAAATTTGGACGTTGGTGGGGAATAATTTTAAAATGCAGAAGTGTGAAAAATAGAGAAAAATGCATAAATGTATATAGACGAAGTGGCTACAGGAATATTGAGGTTAGCGGTGGTAGGTGCGGTCGTGGTGTTAGTCTGATTGTGATGAGGGCGGTAGTGATAATGGTAATAGTGATGATGACGGTGGTGGTCGTAGTGGTATTGGTGGTGGTGGTGGTGGTGGTAGTATTTGTGGTGCTGGTGGTAACGGAAACGGTGGTGATCATGATGACGATGGTTGTAGGGTGATGATGATGATGGTGGTGGTGGTGTTGGTTGTGGTTGTGGTGGTGGTGGTGGTGGTGGTTAGTGGTATTAACGATGGCAGTGGTGATGGTGGTGGTGGCGGCGGTGGTGGGTACGGTGATGGTGGCGACGATACTGGTGTTGGTACTGACGGGGGTGGTAACGTTGATGGTGGCGGTGCAATCGTCAGTGGCGGTAGTGTAGCATCTATTACAATTTTTTTTTTCAGACATTTTGTTTCATATCAATGAACAAAACAACTCCAACACGAACACACACATACCTGCGCACATAGGCACACATAAACATGCTCAGAATCCTGCGCGCATAAGCATATAACCATACAAACACAAGAACACGGATTCATACACTAACGCACAAACCCTCGCACCGAAAGACACACATATAAATATATAATATACAAAGAAATTCTCACGTTTACATTTACGCTTAATATTGGTTTCAAATTTTGGAATTCTGGCTCAAGACCAGCAAGGTCGAATGAGGGTGCAAGACGATTATATTAACCCCCATTACTCAAATGGTACTGAATTTATCGACCCTGAAAGGGATGTAAGGCAAAGTCGACTTCGACGGAATATGAACTCAGAATGTAAAGACGGACGAAATGCTGCTAAGCATTTTGCCCTCGTTGCCAACGATTCTGCCAGCTTGCTGTCTTATTTATGCGTAAGAGAACATCCATCCACACACACACACACACACACACACACACACACACACACACACACACACACACACACACACATACTGCTTAATTACCTTAAGAATACTGCTTTTGTCTGTGATATATATGTTTATTTCTCTTGTATGATTCTAATTACATTGGTGTCCAGAATGTAGCTGATTGCCACAACAGAACTTATGTTTTCTTTGTGTTCCCGCATAGCTATAACATGATGGGTGTTTTAGTTTTTATGTTTCTCCAGTATTTACTCTGACCCGTCTTTCTTAGTGTAGTCAACTTTTGTATGTATATGTGTACGCATATAAGTGTGTATGTAATACATATCTGTGTATGGTTGGATGGTTGTTCTCGTTCTCTTTTTAACTTAGAGTAATTTTTGACCGCTCACCAAATTGGTAGCAAGATTGTGAAGGAAAGTATCTGGTTTTAACCACCATTCTTTAAATCTTAAGGTCTAATAGATTTTATGCTCCCAGATATCGCGAGGATTTGTGGCGTATGAAGATCCCAAGATCCCAAGTTCAACCATATTTTGCTCCCGACTAGTTGTATGTGTGTATGCATTTATGCATGTATGCACACATATATATATATGTATGTATGTATGTATGTATGTGTATATATATATATATATATATATATATATTTCTGTTGATTCACCGAGGAGCGATGAATTACAGAACTCAATACGCAAATGTAGTGTATACGCTAATACATTATCATACGAACGCGCACACACATGTACATAAACACACATACATACACACACACACACACACACAGAAGAACGACACACTCACACTTATACAGAGAAAGACAGAGAGGATGAGTGAGAGTGAGTGAGTGAATAAGTGAGTGAGTGAGTGATGAGTGAGTGAGTGAGCGAGCGAGCGAGAATTACACCTGAAATGAAATGAGAAATACGGAAACCTACAGGAAATAGCGCCATTCAGTGATTTTATAGCAGATATGTTTTTACAGAGATGATGTTGACAGTGATGATGATGGGGTGGGGTGGGGTATTGGTAATGGTGGTGATGGTGGTGGCTGTGATGGTAGTGGTAGTGTTGGTTGTGGTAATGAGGATGGTGTTGATGATGGTGATGACAGTAGTGGTGGTAGTGGTGGTGGTGATAATGGTGGTTGTGGTGATTGCAGTTGTGGTGGTGGTAGTGGTGGTGGTAATCGTGTTGTATTAATGCTAGTAGGGGTGATAGTGGCAGTGGTTGTGGCGGTGGTGGTTGTGGTAGAGATGGTGGTGGTAGTGATAGATAATTATGGTGGTGCTTCAGTAGTAGTAGTAGTAGTAGTAGTAGTAGTAGTAGCAGTAGTAGCAGCAGCAGTAGTAGTGGTGGTGGTGGTGGTGGTAACAGCAGCTGTAGTAGCATAGTGGTTGCGATGATAATCGTAGTGTCGGTGATAGTAGTGCTGACAGTTTGGGTGGTGGAACAACGAAGTGGGAGTGGTAGTATAGGTGTTGTTTGCAGTGGTAGCTTTGGCGATTGAGACGCGGTAGTAGTAGTGGATTTTAACCGTGACGATATTGGTTGTAGTAATGGTGGTGGTTTTGGTGGTGGCAGTTGCTGATGGTTGTAGATATGGAGGTAGTTCTGGCTTCAATTGCTGCTGCTGCTACTACTACTACTACTACTACCACTACTATTACCACTAATGCTGCTGCTACTACAGATTTTAATGAAAAATTTTGTTCTCAAAAAAGATTTTGTATATTTTCTCTACATACAGTTTGAAAATATTTTCATCTACTTAGCGAAACGTTTGTGAGGGTGCATTAGTGGCTAGGGTGTTGCACTCACGACCCCGAGATCGTGGTTTCAAATCCTAAACCGGGCGGAGCGTTGTGTTTTCGATCAAAACACTTCATCTGACGTTGCACCGCGATCACTGACGCGTGACACACCATGCGCCTTTTTAGGCAACGTCGATTTGACAAAGAGAGTGACCGAATGTGTCGGTACGTACATAAACGAATCATTTGTGCAGGTCGTTCGGCAAAGGCTGAACACTCATATGCTATCTTCGTCGGGGAGAGTCTGTCACTTAGTGAAAAGTATATATTATATTGAAACCGTGGAGGCGCAATGGCCCAGTGGTTAGGGGAGCAGACTCGCGGTCATAGGATCGCGGTTTCGATTCCCAGACCGGGTGTTGTGAGTGTTTATTGAGCGAAAACACCTAAAGTTCCACGAGGCTCCGGCAGGGGATGGTGGCGAACCCTGCTGTACTCTTTCACCACAACTTTCTCTCATTCTTACTTCCTGTTTCTGTTGTGCCTGTAATTCAAAGGGTCAGCCTTGTCACACTGTGTCACGCTGAA
>NC_069001.1:14236858-14240134 GCF_001194135.2 Octopus bimaculoides | reverse complement strand
TAATACTAAACTGCGTTTCCGCCGTTGTTGATTTTTACTTTTATCCTTTTGGTGTCGGTGAAATAAGTACCAGTTACGCACAGAGGTAGATGTAATCGACTTGTACCATCCCCTCAAATTTCAGACCTTGTGTCTATGGTGTAAAGGATTATTATTATCATTATTATTATTATTATTATTATTATTATTATTATTATTTGATGAAAACACACAGCTTATTTTGCCGAGTATGGTGGAAAGAGTCAGCTGTCCACAGCCAGCAGACTAACGTGACACTTGTTTACTGGTCATGCTTCAAGGACCCTGCGAAGAACTTTTGCAGTTCCAAGCAATGCTGATTTTTGTAGGTGTTCTACCTTCACACTTGCACCGATCTTCTTCAGCCACGTTGGTAGTCGGGCGCTGATACTTTCAAGTGCACCAATTACTATTGGTATCAGTTCTACTTTCCTCATTGACCACAACCTTCGTATTTCCTCTCCTTGTAGACCACAATCCTGTATTATTATTATGATTATTATTATTATTTCTGTTTATCACAGGTTTTGTTAGAGCTCCTTGAGTCTTACATGCGTAGTGGGCCTACTGCCTGCAACCTACGGTACCATGCTATCCATTCTTTTCAGCTATCTAATACTTTCCTGGTTATTCTGGCCGTGCCAACGAAGCAAACCTTTTGTAACAGTTCTACTGGGCACTCTATTCCAATTTCCTTTATATTCCCCTTGATGCTTTCTGATACTGTTCCCAAGGCCCCAACAATAATTGACACTATCTTCGCCTTCTTCATTTTCTATAGCCTGTCTATTTCGTACTTAAGAGGGTTATATTTATCTATCTTTGCGCCTTCCTTCTTGACTATTCGTGGGGCAAAGGGCCATGCAACATCAGCTATATAGCGTATGTGGTGCATCTTGTCCACCACCACTAGATCCGG
The DNA here is from genome assembly GCF_001194135.2 of Octopus bimaculoides. Taxonomy (NCBI): domain Eukaryota; kingdom Metazoa; phylum Mollusca; class Cephalopoda; order Octopoda; family Octopodidae; genus Octopus; species Octopus bimaculoides. Next base: position 14,239,197 of record NC_069001.1, on the reverse strand, counting down.
TCTGTTATGCTTTAGCAACTGATCTGTTTGGATTAGGAAATCCCAAATGATCTTGCTAGTCTCCGACTCCGCCGCTCTCAGCAGTTTGTGCTCATACCACGTCTTGCCTCTCTCTAGACCCCACTTTTCACACAGTTTCCAATGTAGCACTTTCGCTACCTGATCGTGTCACCACACCTTGTAATGGTTTGGGCAACCCGAGGGCATTCGTTCGTGAAATGGGCAATGGTTTCATCCACTCTCTTGCAGATGTAGCACAGCAGAGACATGTGCTCATTCCTAAGGTTTACTCTCCAGTTCGTGGCCAAAGCTTGGTCTTGCGCTGCTACTATAGTGCTCTCGATTATTATTATTATTATTATTATTATTATTGTTCAGTAGTTTTATTTTTATAACGTGCTTTCACTTCACTACCGAGCGCAGCTCTGTGTGCCTTGGGTATGTGCTGTGGTTTGCTGTGATGCTCTTATGGTTACTGTATTGAAAGTGTTTTGCGTAGGATGTGTGCAGTGCCCAGTAGTGCAATTTTCTGTATGTTATATATATTTGTAAGTCCTGGTGTTTTTGTTATGTATTTGTCTAAATATTTTTTTATTATACCTAAGGCACCTACTATGATAGGAATTGTTTCTGTTTTTAGATTTGACATTCGAGTTACCTCTATTTCCAGGTCATTATTATTATTATTATTATTATTATTATTATTATTATTATGCGGATATATGAAGATTTGAACACGCCATTCTTTCATCTCTCACCTACTTTTACCGATATACCTTATATGAAATATTGGAGGGAGAAGAAAGCAGACAAATGAAAGACCGACTCATAAAGCCTTCCTACCCCTCGACCTCACCCGAATACCACTCCAGCTCCGCCCTCAACCACCCTTCATCCTTCATCCATCAGTTAAGACCGAACCCCGATTATGTCAGTCGGTGTGAAAGTGTGTTCCGGGTGACTCCGTACACTATGTAGAGATGCTAGTGAAACAGTGGAGACACATCTATCACTTCACAATGTCTGACATGTATGGAATCCATTTTATGGTGAGATTCACGTCTTTATTCGCATTCGACTTCCGGAACAATCCTTCCTTTTCATTTACATCATTTCTCACTCTCTAGCTCTTTCTCTCTCTCTCTCTCTCTCTCTCTCTCTCTCTCTCTTTCTCTTTCTCCCTCTGTATGCCACCCTTTCTTTTGCTGTCTCCCATACTCTCTCTCTCACACACACACTCTATCAAGTGTCTGCCTCTCTCTCTCTCATTTTCTTTCTCTATATATGTGTGTATGTGTGTGTGCACGCGTGTATGTATGCATACTCAAAAATGCATATATATATATATATATATACATACATACATACATACATACATACATACATACAGATAGACAGATATGTATAATACATACATATATTTACACAGGGTCATAGACATAAACACACTCATCTACATATATGTATGTGTGTGTATGTATATATATATATATATATATATAGTGTCTGTCTGTAAGAAAGGAACGCCAGTCGGTTGGATGATTATCTTTTTACAGTTGAGTGGACTGGAGCAACGTAAAATGAAGTGTTTTGCTCAAAAGCATAACATACCGCCTGTCTAGGAATCAAAGTCACGATCTTACATGCACCAACCGAAAAGCTAATCCACAAAGTGGGGACGAATTCATTTTAAATTTCGAATGTTACGTGGGAATTGAAGTTTCGCCTATCAACTTACCCAACATGCTGAATAAGTCAACGTAAACATACATACATACATATAAATATACATATTATATATGGGTAAATTCAGGTGTTCTGATGATTTCAAAGCGTTTCGAATGCTTTTTATGCTTTGATACTGGTGATACGTTTCCATCCTCAGTCTCAAGCTCCTTACAAACTTTGTAGACGAAAGATCTGGCAAATTTAAAAAATCGAGATATTTCTAAATTGCTCTACTCGGCATTTATAACCACAATAATAGCATGCCTCTTCATTTCTTGAGTAAGCTGAGGGTCTGCCATTATTATTTTCTGAAACAAAGATCATACAGAGTTAACAAAAAAATGCAGCAATGTCCCAAAAAAGGTATTTCCTCAAATACCTTACGGACCTTATATAGTCATATATTGCGTTTCAATTTATCTTGCTTATACCTACAGTACTCTGTGTGTGTGTGTGTGTGTGTGTGTGTGTGTGTGTGTGTACATGCGTGTGTGCATGTGTGTGTCTTTCCCGTTTTCCCTCTCTCTCTCTCTCTCAGACTTCTCTGCCCCTACCTCATTGTCCTCTCTCTCACACTGCCTCTCTCACACTCTGCTTCTCTCCCCCCCCCC
>NC_069001.1:14231540-14236803 GCF_001194135.2 Octopus bimaculoides | reverse complement strand
ACTTTATCTTTTATTCTATTCCTTTTTACCCTCTCAATCTGTATTTCTCCTCGTTTCTCGTCCACTCCTTAAACTATTGTCTTCCTCACTCACTAACCCTGTCAATCATCACTCTGTAACGGAGCTGAGAGTAGGGTAGCACACAAATTCTCATTTGTCATTGTCATCATCATCATCATCATCATTATTATTATTGTGGATGCGCTGCCTAGTGGTTAGGGTGTTGCACTCACGATCGCGAGATCGTGGTTTCAATTCCTAGACCGAGAGGTGCGTTGTGTTCTTGGACAAAAACACTTCATCTCGCGTTGCTCTGCAATCACTTCAATACCTGAGGTATGGTTACACCTGTGTGCACCTGTTCAGGTAACGTCGATTTGATGGAGTGACAGGTGAGCTAATGTATAAGCAAATACATTTCGTCACTATGACATCGAAAAATACCTTAGGAATGAGAATCCAGGTTCGATATTTCCCAAAGAGACATGATGAAGGCTGGAGGGTATATCAGCCGAAACGATGTGTCAACAACAAACAAGATGAGAACAAATATCCGTCAAATGTAAATACTGTAAATAATGTTTAATTATTTCAGTTTTCGTGTTTATTAATTTTTTCAGTTTTGTATGATTTGTTACAAAAATATTATCAGATTCAATACGAGGTTTCATCGTTTCACTTTTTTTGTTTTTTGTTTTATTAAGGGCTAAACGGTTTTTTTAGTTGATGGAGATAACGAAAAGTACCGATATTTTTCATAAAACGTGGGGAGATAACCCAATATTTTAATGGGGGTGAGATAACCAAAAAGTACCCGCGATGGTTCACGATGTTCCTTTGTGGCTTTCAAAGTGAACAGTCCAACAGAACAGACTTTTAGTTCTCATGTTACATCCGCCCCACTCGGATTTTGTGTTGTTTCTGCTGTTGTTGTTGCTGTTGATTTTATCATTTGTTTTCTTTTTTTTTTTTTTTGGTTCTATTGTTTTATATTTGTTTTTATTGTCATTTCTCTGTTTTCTGCTCTTCCATCTTCGTCAAAGTTTGATTGCGCGCGTACATGCGTGTGCGTGCGTGTGCGTGTGTGTTTGTGTGTGTGTGCATTTCGGCTACAGAAATCAGCATCCTTCGCCACACACATACACACGCACACACAGGTAGACATGCACACACACACACATAAACTCACACTCAATCGCATACACACGCACACACACATGCTCACACACTATGTACAAATACATCTTTCTCTCTCTCTCTCTCTTCCTCTCTCCTTACACACACACACATGTGTATATATATATATATATATATATGTGTGTGTGTGTGTGTGTGTGTGTGTGTGTGAATATATATATATATATGTATACACACACAAGTGTATGTATGTATATATGAATGTACGTGTGAATGGCTACTTCACTCTCACTCTCTCCATATATATAATATATATATCAATACACATATATGCATATTTATATACATACGTGTACGCGTCTATGTTTGTGTGTGTGTGTGTGTGTGTGTGTGTGTGTGTGCGCGTGTTCGTTTCCAGCGTTAAGTACTTTCTCTGTACCTAAGGGACCTCCTTCACACGGAATACCGATCTCATTCTCGCCGTTATTCTTCAACGAAATATTTCTTGACATAATTTACACATAAGTGCTTAGTGACTTTTAGCATTGTATAACCTACACCAATAGCGCGGTAGATAGATAGACAGACAGATAGATAGATAGATAGATAGATAGATAGATAGATAGATACATAGATAGAGATAGACTGACACAGAGAGAGTGTGTGTTCGTGTATCTTTGCGCTAATATATGTGTGTGAATGTTTAAGTTTTTAAGGACTATGACCTTTTTAGGAGACTCCACGCCTCATGAGAAGAAAAGAAGAAGGTGCCCTTAGACTATATATATATATATATATTTGTTTGTCCATTGATTCAACGAGAATCATCTTGTCGTCTTTAAGGACGACTGAGGATTTGCACGATGATCTTGTTTAAAGTGAAGAAGAATTGCCCAACGTCAGACACATTCTTTCGTCCGAGACCATCTTCAATCCAGCGGCAAGACCAGCTCGAGACAACTAGGTATGGAGGCATTCGCAGTGGACGATCAAGATGTCTTGCTTGTCACATCGTGCTCTCTGCACACCACAATGCGTTGCTGCAACCACTTTCCCCTCCGTTGAACCATAAAGATTTCTCCCGCAGAGTCAACCGGGTCTGAATTCACGTGTATAGAAAGGCAGGCTCTAACATGCTAATTAATACATAACTGGGCCCCTGATAGGTGCTACTACACTGGGTCAAAGTGAACCTGGGAAATATAATGGTTTCAGATTTTCGCACTAGGTCAACAACTTCGAGGTAAATCGATTACATCGATCTCAATACTCAATTAGTACTTATTTTATCGGTCTCGAAGGTCGAAAGGTAAAGTTGACCTCGGTGGCATTTGAACTCAGAACGTAAAGATTGACGAAATACCGCTACGTATTTTGCCCAGCACGCTTACAATTCTGCCAGCTTGCTGCCTTACCTGGGAAGAGGTGATTCCACACTCCTCAAAAACCCCAGGAACTCCTGATCCAGGGGTCCACTGGTTGTAGTCTAGAGGCATACTCAGGATAACAGACCGCATAATTAAGACCAATGCTTGCAACATAGCAGACTGTACTGAAGAAATCCAGTGTAGCAGGCGGTGGTAATAAGTTAGGTGACAATTCAAGATTACCCTCCAACAAGCGTGCACCTTGCAGCTTCTGTTTACCGAAGTCCACTCGGTAGAATTTGGTTATCATGGTACTACGGTGAAAAGACAATTATCCAAGGTGCTACGTAGCGAGATTGAACCCAGAGTTACATTGTTGGGAAGCCGAATTTCTTGATCATGTAAACATGCCTGCACCCACGTTCTCTTCCTCTTTGTGCGTTTGTGAGTGTTTTTGCGCGTGTGTGTAAAGTTTGTGGTTGTGTTTGTGTGTTTGTATGTTTGAGTGTCATTCCTGTCTCACAAAAAAAAAAGACTAAAACTTCACTGATGATAAGTCTGAAACATATTCACAGTTGTCGCCCCTGTCTAATAAGTCTAAAACATATTCTGTTAAAGATCAGTCAAATCTTCGCTGATGAGGATTAACAAGGACCGAACATGTCTCTAAATAACACAACTGTCTTCTAAAAATCAGTCTACCCTTCACTGAGGAGGACTAATATAGTGTGTGTGAGTGTGTATGTGTATGGGTGTTTTGTGTATGTCTGTCCGTGTTGTTTGTACATCATTTTTAGAAATCATACTTTTTGCTAGTTATAATATATAGTCTAAACTTTAAGTTATCGTTCTTGCGTGTATTTGGTTTAATAAAACATTGTTTGAGAATGTGTACCTTAAATTGATACTGATATTCTTGGATCCCTGGAGCAACGTTGCTCAACATGTTGGGTAGCTCAGAGATCAGGGACTTATTCGACGTTGCCCCGCTATTTCGCATTAAAAGTTCGCAGCTCCGTTACTACAAAACATGTGATTAGGATGCTGCTGGAAAGAAACTGAAAATGGATTCTTCAATCCAAGCCAACAAGTAAGAGTTCTACGGGTAGACTAAGAACGAGATGATTGAATAAAATCCATAGTTTCAGTTGGTCACGCTTGGGAATCCAACTGGGAAATCTAATGACAGTTACTTTTTATAGGACACTATGGAAGAGATACCTGAGGGCGCTACACCCACAAGCCTTTCAGGAATAGTGAGTGGAGACAGATAGATAGATAGATAGATAGATAGATAGATAGTGTTAGTATATATATATATATATATATATATATATATATATATATATGTATGTATGTATGTATGTATGTATGTATGTATGTATGTATGTATGCCCAACTCTTCGAAACGCCGGTGTTAAAACGGGGGTAGCTGATGAAGGAAAATGTGGCTTGTGTGTTTTCTGTACTCTGGTTATTATTATTTTCTTGTCTACGTTTTGTTTGCAGTGTCCTGTACCCAGATAAGCACCTATATATACAGGTAGACGTAGGTATGCACATACCTGTACGTATATATGCATATACTCATTTATTATTTGTTTTATATATATATAGCTTTACTTCTCCAGTATGCTTGTATTTTGTGGAGGCACGTGGCTTAGTGGTTTGGGTGTCAGCATCATGATCCTAAGATTGTAGTTTCGATTCCTGGACCGGGTGACGCGTTGTGTTCTTGAGCAAAACACTTCATTTCACGTTGCTCCAGTCCACTCAGCTGGCAAAAATGAGTAACGCTGCGATGGACTGGCGTCCCGTCCAGCTGGGGAACACATACGCCATAGAAACCGGGAAACCGGGCCCATGCGCAGGATTGGAAACATGGAACATCAACAGGGCACTTCACGCACATGGCACCCTGTTGATGCTTCATGTTACCAACATGAAGCATCAACAGTGCGCCGACAATAATTTTAATGTTCTTCTCTTTTCCTCCGCTAAATTGGACAAAATGGTTTTCATGAAATATTAGACGCTACTTATAATGCATTAGTAGTGTCAAGATTTTATCGTCGGAAAATGGCCTAATACAAAGATAGAAACCCAGTATGGTCAAATCTGATCAATCTGCATTTGGGGTGGGGGTCATAGTTGGCGTCGAAACTTTTTTTTGTCAACAGCAATTCGAGGAGCCTGATTAATGTTTGTTACAAATTTGGAGTAAAACGACTGGATACTCTTCAAGTTACAGGCCTTAACGCTGCTAAAATGCTTTTGAAATGTGGTTTATCTGCCCCTGGGCCCGCATTAGACAAGAAGTTGAAATTCTTTTTTTTGCCCATGACACTCCATGGACCCCATGTAATGCATGTGTAAATTTTCATTAAAATCGGTTGGGAGGATCTCGAGTTTTAACGACATGACAAACACACGGACAGATACCCATCCTCTGTTTTATATATATATAGACATGCCTGTGTAAGTCGGCGAACATGGATCTGTGGTTAAAAAGCTTGCTTTGTAACCATGTGGCCTCGGGTTCAGTCCCACTGCGCGGTACCGTGGGCAAATGTCTTCTACTATAGGCTGCGAGTGAATTTGGTACACGGAAACTGTGTGGAAGCCCATTATATATATATATATATATATACACACGAGTGGGTGGACAAATGAAAGTACCACGAAATTTGAATCAAACTATTTTGATCCATATATATATATATGTATGTGTGTGTGTGTGTGTGTGTGTGTGTGTGTGT
>NC_069001.1:14229829-14231336 GCF_001194135.2 Octopus bimaculoides | reverse complement strand
ATATATATATATATATATATATATAGATAGATATACAGATAGATAGATAGATAGATAACAATGGTTCTGCATTTTGTAGAGGGGCGAACCTCTTGTAAGAGGCAAAAAAAAAACACATGTGACTGTGTTTTTGTCGTCTTTGCTTCCATTAAAACTAACATCTCGACAACGACAACGATGACGACAAAGACAAGGAAGACGACGTCAACATCACAAACAAATAACAACAAATAATAAAGCAAGATCACAAGAAAGAGAGAGAGTGTGTATGTGTGAGAGAGGATGAGAGGAAATATGAGAGTGAGAGAGAGTGAGACGTGGAGACAGACAGATAGATAGATATATAGAAAAATGTAATAAGAAACAAAAAACAGAAAACAAAAATGTCTTGAGTGGGTGCAAGCGAACGTGTAAGTAAAAAGCTTTTTCTCGACTTTAGCTTGGTTATCCTCTCTCTCTGTCTCTTGCCCTCACTTTCTCCATCTCTCGCTCGCTCTCCCCCCCCCTCTCTCTCTGTCTCCCGAAGAATCAATTGGTAAGACGTAATAAGAATGGCTACAGCTACACGCTTGCCTGCTTCTCTGGCCAGGACAAATTTCTGAACAAGTGAAGCTTAGCAATTCTATTTGTCACTTGATCTTGTTCGAATACAAATTAAAAGGTTAGTTAGAAATGTCACATCGAAAACATCTGCAACAAATGCTTTTAACTCATATGAAAATATTGATTAAGTCTAAAACTGTGAAACAATAATTTCGTTGACCTTTCAATATGGAGTAAAATGCCGGCACTTTACGAAGACGATTTTTCTTCTATTCCAGTTTTGTTGAGTATTTCACCTCCTTGACATTAAGACCTGGTCCTCCTGCGACCAATCCCGAAATCTTAAGAGTTCTTTCCGCTCTAGAGAGTATTAAGAAATATGTGATTTTCGCTAAAGTTTCTCGTTTTGATCAAAGAAAAACGTGTACTTTTAAGAGCCGGGGAAACATCGCCTATGTTGACCTTTTTGTTTTTAGCATTTTAAAACCAAGTTGTTTCGCTAAAGAATTCGCTAAAGAATCACAGTTCCATTATTGAGGTTTATCGATGTTGTTTATGTTTGCGTTTGCTGCCAAACACTCACAACTAACATCACTTCCAAAACTGTTATATCTGGCTTTCCTTTATGCCTAACACTTGTTTATCAACTAATCCTCGCCGACGCTGTTTTTATTCGCCTTAAATCCGAGATACAATATTTTTTCCTTTCTTTCTTTTCTCTCTCTCTCTCTCTCTCTCTCTCTCTCTCTCTTTCTTTCATCCTTTCTTTCTTTCTACTCTTCGACCACGGATGCTTCCCCACTACCACCATGACCACCACCACCACCACCTTTTAATCATCTTCGTCGTTCACTCATCTAGCATCTATGTTCCGTTCATCTTTCTCTTCTTCGTTCCTTTCTACCTTTTCTTTTTGCTCTTCTGAATAATGCAACCGGAATATATATATATATATGTATATATA
>NC_069001.1:14224959-14228906 GCF_001194135.2 Octopus bimaculoides | reverse complement strand
TATATATATATACACATATATACATATATATATACTATATATATATATACACATATATACATATATATATACTATATATATATATACACATATATACATATATATATACTATATATATATATACACATATATACATATATATATACATATATATATATATATGGAAAGCAGGGAATTTATGGAGGTCCCTCCCAGGAATCTTACACATCACAAACGTGAGTGTGTACTTACTGAACTGTAAGAAATGGAGGGATGGAGAGGTAGGGCGAGGGAGTGAGGCAGAGGGAGATCATCCTCCACCCACACCCAACACCGCCACCACCACCCCACATTTATCCCATTCTGTTGGATGTCCCACATTCCACCCGGATACCCCCACCATATACCACATACACACCTACACACACACATTGCGTCATCCAGGCACCAGCGAAGATATTTTAGTGGCTTTATGAAATACGTGTGTACTTTCTTCATAAACAATAAGGCCTGTCTACCTGTCTGTCTGCCTGTTTGCCTGCCTGCCCGCCTGCCCGCCTGTCTACCTGTCTGCCTGCCTTCCCGCCCACCTCTGTTCTAACTCACGCCTTTCTGACCTTTGCCTTATGGAAACTTCTTGATCGCCATCAGTTCTGCAATGAGAGCCTCTAGAGTGCCGCTGCAAAAATTGCTGGAATTAGCAACCAAATTCTTCCTCATCTCATCGTATTCATACTTGGTTAAAACAAGAAAATAATGGTCGTGTTGTTGTTGTTGTTGTTGGTGGTGGTGGTGGTGATGGTGATGATGATGATGATGATGATGATGATGGAGGTGGTGGTGGTGGCATTGACGACAGTGGTAGTAGTGGTGGTGGTGGTGGTGGTGGTAGTAGTAGTAGCAGCGATGGTGGTGATGGTGTTTGCAGCCAGCTGATCTGATCGAACAAAGGAATCTATACTTCCATTGCAATCTCAAATTACACTGGTCTGCATTTGGGAATTTATTTTTTATATTTTTATTCATGGATGTGTTGTTACATATCCTTGGGTTGCTGATTTTAAATATCTAAACTATTTTGCTCTGTAACATAAGGATGTTGAATAAAATATAGATTAATTATAACAAAAAATGTGAATTTTTTGATAAATTGTTACTTTATTAAAACGAAACAAGAAATCAAGGAAAAGCACATTCTGTTAGTTTTAAGGTCATATGTTTTCCAAATCAACATGAAATAAACCAGAATTATCAACATCAAACTAAATGAATGGAAAAAATATGCTCCTAATGGTTAGCCTACATATTGATTCAGAGGAAGGAGGACCGCTTTGATTTCCGCTTATGCTGTGCATCGGGACCATCACGTTTCAATAACCAGCAGTAATCCGCCATCATACTGTCATTCCATTTGCCCTGGTATCGAGTTTCTGTGGTACAAATGTCTTGTTAGAGCCGCTCTCCTTGTTCCTCACTGTAGTTCCCGCAATTCTTGGGAAAATAGTCAAGATGCGAGTGCAAAGATGCATCTTCACATTCATTTTAGACCCAAGTTGTTGAAAACTTGATATCAGGCCTTGGATCATTTTTTTCATATTCTGGGGATCGGCTGTTTTCCAAGAAGTTTTGGACAATTTTCTTGAAGAAAAATCTGGCATTCACTTCGACACCTGCTAATGCTTCCTCAAAATGCTTGTCCCTCATCAAATCCCGATTCTGAAGACCAGTAAAGATTCCTGCTTTTAGCTGGCCTTCACTTATACGAGGAAACTTTGATTCCAGGAACTTGAAAGCAGTTCCATTCTTGTTCAGGGCCTTCGTAAAATTTTTCATAAGCCCTAATTTGTTGTGGGGTGCTGGCAGCAGAATTTTTTGGATGTCAACTAGTAGCACAGCTTTCACGTTGTGATTTCCGGGTAAGAATCTGGTTCTTGGTGAATGTTGAGATTAAGACCGGATACTACAAAACAACCTGTCTGATCCTTTAAGAATTCCACCAACCTACCGCCGTGTACTAGCATTTTTATTTTATCGACCCCAGAAAAAATAAAGGGAAAGGAAAAAAGTTGACCTTAGCGCGGGGTGAACTGTGAGCGTAAGGAGCCGGGTTCAATAATGCGAGGAATTCTGTTCGATACACTAACGATTCTGCCAGTTCGTCGCCTTATAAAAAGAGGAAGGACCCATGTGATAGTAGTTGTAAATTTTGGCACAAGACCAGTGATTTCGGGGGAGGGAAAAAGACGATTATGTCGAGCCCAGTGATCAACTGGTACTTATTTTATCGACCTCGAAATGATGAAAGACAAAGTCGACCTCGGGGGAATTCGAACTCAGAGCATAAAAACGGACGCAATACTGCTCTGCATTTTACCCGGCGCGTTAATGATTGATTCTATCATCTTGCCTTCATAAAGATACATATGAGAATGTACTCTTAGATACACTAGATACACTAATATGCAAGATGGCGAAGGAACGACGAGATGGTTACGCTTGGAACGTTTTAGACCATAGGTAGGCTGTCCGACCAAGGAGCATAACAACGACAACAACTACAATTAATTGAACCGTATCGAACCACCAAGGTAACCTTCGTTTCGGCCTATTTCAATAGCTGCCAAATCTCCCTCAGATCATATCCTAGAAACGAATAAAAAAAAGAACGAACAGACACGTTGGATATTCCTAGGTTTACTTAGAATAAAAAAAAAAAGAGGACACGTGGTCTCCTTTGCTAGAACGGCTTTAAACATTCTTGTGTTAGTCTAAGATTGGCCGAATGTTATGTGTGCTGGTATGCATTATATGTTTATGTATGGGTGTATGCATATATGCATGCATTTATTTATATATTCATATATGTATTTATACATGTATTACGTTATATATAAACAAACATAAATTTGTTTTTAGAAGCGTTGAAATGTATTGTGGGTTCAGATAGGAAGATACTGTATTTTTTCAGTGAATAAATGCTGATTGAACAGCAGAGATAAGATAAAATTCTTACAAAGTGGAGAAATTTATAAGCAACCAGCCATGAGACTCGAACTCACATCCCTGTGCCTGCCGATCAAGTGCTTTCCCAATTATGCTAAACTGCCCACTGACAAATTAATCCGCAATTTTTGAACTTATAAAGCTACAAATTTTTCCGTTCTGTAAGGATTTTATCCTGTATTTGCTGTTCTGTCAGCATTTATGCGTTGAAAAAAATATTATTTTCCTATTTCTGTGGAGTGCTCAGTCACTTGCACGTTAATTTCACGAACAGGTTGTTCCGTTGATCGGATCAACTGAAACCCTCGTCGTCGTAACCGACGGAATGCCAACCACCATATTTAAAACTGAATATCATTTGCTTCATAAGGAAGAGTCAGGAGAGTTCAGAGCGTAACATCAATAATAAACAACAAAACAAGTTTTTGTCATAGAGTATGATAGTTTTCTTATGCTTCTTTTAGCAGAAACAATTGTAGGCTAGTGAAGATGATTACGAAACACTTATTCTTTTGTCGTTCATAAATTGACATGTGCACACACACACGCGCACACACATACACACACACACACACACACATATTTCTTTTACCTTGTTTATGCATTTCAGCCATGTTGCTGCGGTCATGCTGGTGCACCACCGTGATAGAGATATGTTCATTTGTTCTTTTATATATTCATAAATGGGCATGTACATAGATACATACGTATGTATGTATGCATGTATGTATGTATGTATGTATGTATACATGCATATATAACTGAACTTGGAAAATAAAATCCAAGGAACTATAAATAGAAAAGACAATAACGTCACGAAGAACTGAACAGGTATAAATTGGTAATGATTAACAAAAATATTGCAATGAAAGTGTATGCGTGTGTGCGCATGTAAAAATAGTTATGTGTCTGTCTGTGTGTATGTATATATATATATATATATATATATATATATATATATATAT
>NC_069001.1:14221004-14222044 GCF_001194135.2 Octopus bimaculoides | reverse complement strand
TATATATATATGAATATATATATATGAATATGTATGTACATGTTTACGGATATATATAGGAATATCAAATAAATCTGTATCTGTGAATAATTACTTCTACGTACGCGTATATACAAATATGTATATTTGTATATACGCATTCATACGTACATATATATATATATATATATATATATATATACACGCACACAAACACACACATATATATATATATACGTATATCCATATAACCATAAATCATTTATAGATGTTTGCTGGTATCGAAATTAGACGGTTGTAAATTGATTATAAATATAACATATGTATGTACATATAATTTATGTTATAGAAACCCAATATTGAAACGTTCTTTCTTATAGTTTTATCTATAGGCCGTTTCCGCTTTAAAAACGATATGTATATATTCCTGAACAGAAGTTAATCAAGAGTTTTGTATCTAGAATGCTTATTAATATATTGTATATATAAAGCATATTTATATACACATGTCTTGATATAAAACACCCAGGTACAAATCAAATCTGAGTGAGAGATGTATAGAACTATGAAGTGTAAGATTAATGTGAGAAAAATAGAAAGAAAATCAGACAAGGTGAGAGAGAGAGGGAGGAGGGGAGAAATATTGAAAGTTAAAAGGATAAATTGACAGACATTCAGAAATACCTAGACAAATCAAAAGAGAAAGAGAGAGGGAGCTTGATGCGGCAGTAACAGAGACAGATAGTGATAAGAAAGGACAGATTTAGAAAGCAAACGAGAGAAGTAAACTCCTTGAGTGTACTTTATAGTTTAAGTAATGTAAAGTTGTCACTTGAAAGTATTCACAATTTCCTCTGTATCGGTTGTTGATACAAGGAATGATAGCGACAAGTATGTAAGCTCGAACAAAATAACCTGAGTTATATGTGTAATGAAACACATATGTGAAGTACTTGTCTCCGATTTACACATATCTGCATGTGCATATGTATGCGTGTGCGTATAAGTGCATATATTTATACACACACAGACACACGTACATATATATATATATATATATA
>NC_069001.1:14219139-14220270 GCF_001194135.2 Octopus bimaculoides | reverse complement strand
GGTAGGTAGTGTAGACAACAAACAGATGTATTAGTATAACGCTCGGGAAATGAAAAAGTCTTTAACGTCTCGAGCCTACGCTCTTCCACAGAAAGAAACAGACAAAGAAACAAAGAAAGAAAATAAAGAATGTGTAGTGGCTAGCGATCTATCATGGCGATATATATATAGGCGCAGGAGTGGCTATGTAGTAAATAGCATGGTTATCAACCACATGGTTCCGGGTTCAATCCCACTGTGTGGCACCTTGGGCAAGTGTCTTCTACTACAGCCTCGGGCTGGCCAAAGCCTTGTGAGTGGATTTGGTAGACAGAAACTGAAAGAAGCCCGTCGTATATATGTATATGTGTGTGTGTCTGTGTTTTCCCCCCACTACCACCGTCGCTTGACAACCGATGTTGGTGTGTTTACGTCCCCGTAACTTAGCGGTTCGGCAAAATACACCGATGGAATAAGTACTACGCTTCCAAAGAATAAGTCCTGGGATCGATTTGTTCGACTAAAGGTGGTGCTCCAGCATGGGCGCAGTCAAATAAAAGAAGAACGTACACATATATATATATATGTGTGTGTGTGTGTGTATGTGTGTGTGTGTCTTTGTGTGTGTATACATCACTGGTCACAATGCGCTTTGCATCGTTTCAGCTTATGAACGGTGCCACCGCGCTGGCTAGGCGAGCAGACTAACATTGTCCCTGATCGGAAGGCCAGTCCGTCGTCGGTTTACCCACTTGCAGCCGAGTGGACTGGAGCAACGTGAAATGAACACAACGCACCGCTCGGTCCGGCGATCGAACTCACTATCTAGCGATCGTGAGTCCAACAACCTGACCACCCACCCACCCACACAGTCACATGAGCTCGTAAATACGTCTGTGTGTAGGCATCATCTGTTTATATGAATGTGTGAGTGTGTGTCTGTGAGTGAGTGTTTATGCATATCCGTGTGTATATATATATATATATATATATATATATATATATATGAAAACGAATTTCTATATCTAAATCTATGTGTTTAGTTAATTATCGGACAATATATATATATATACAAACACACACACACAAATGCACACAATTATTCCTATACACACACGCGCACACATGCATATATATATATATATATATATA
>NC_069001.1:14217774-14219019 GCF_001194135.2 Octopus bimaculoides | reverse complement strand
GAGAGAGAGAGAGAGAGAGAGAGAGAGAGAGAGAGAGAGAGAGTGTGTGTGTGTGTGTGTGCATATATATACACACATACCACACACACACATACCACACACACACACACACACACACACACAGCCATATCAATGTGAATAACTTGAAGTCGCCTTTCATAAAATTTTAGTATCGGTTCCAAAGAACAATGACTCTTGTTGAATGCCTTTTTCCTTTCCTTCGTTCTGCCGTACTTACTCGACGCCATGTTGGCACATTTCCCATAGGGCATGGCTACTGCTGCCCTTTCTCCTCCTCCTCCTCCTCTCATCATCCTTGTCTTCGTTTCTCTCTCTCTCTCGTTCTCTATAACTCCACCGCCCACCTCATTCGGCTGGCTCGTATTCATAACACATCGAAAACTGGTTATAAAGAAGAGATTTGCTGTATATATATAACTAACACAGGTTTCGATCTCTCTTCAACGGCATTTCCACTCGAACGAACAATTTAAATCTCGAGCAGACTTTTACAGCATATCAGGATCACCCTCGCTCACCCCTGTTTTTGAAATTTACCGTTTCCATTGTTGGGGTCTTTTTTTCTTTTCCTCCTCTCGCTCTCTTTATCTGGCCATCACTTTTCCTTCGCTCTTTCGCTGTCCCTTTCTCTCTCATTCGCTTCTGGTATGGGATGTAAATTGTCAAAGACAGAATCGGGGCACTTCCGCTTTGTTGACTTGTCTAGTGACGTCAGCGCATGCTCATGCCTGGCTGGATAATGTTAACAATGGAAAGCTTCAAGAACAAGATGGCGACGAAGAAGACGTCGACGGCAAATTTTTCGTAGCTCGGTTAATTTGTCGTCAACTGGTGTTGTCAGACCAGTTCTTTCGGTCTTTCAGAGGAACTTTCAGGCTTTGGCAGAACGAAAACTACACAATTACAGCCAGGAATTAGCCGTAAACTCTTGAAGTGCAGTTTTGTTGAGAATACGGTGATCAGATATAGTTTGTATCTACTAACAGTTGGTTTATTACGTACAATAGATACACCGTTCGTTCAGTTGACCGTATGGCCTGAGAATAAACAAGCGAGAGAATTTGTACAGAAATTTCTTTAAAACAGCCGAACCTATGAAGTGTATGTGTGTGCGAATACATATTATATGTATATATGTATGTGTGTATGTATGTATGTATACGTATGTGTGTATATATATATATATATATATATATATATATATATATATATATATATATATAT